>NC_082397.1:24154029-24206529 GCF_031168955.1 Gadus macrocephalus
TGAACGCTGATGAAGTAGGCCTATTTAAAGATGCCGGAGTCGTGCCGAAAATGGAATCCCTGTCTGAAATCGCAACCCCTTCTCTGCGTGAACGCGCTTTCGCTTTTTTCTTTTTTCTGTTGACCAGCATTGGTTTCTATGACAAGTTGCTCATCCGGTTATGATATGATATAAACACTGCTATAAATTACAAACTGTCTTTTCGTCAGAAGAAGAAATCTTACATATTGCTTTCTGTGATAAGTTGCTCATCTTGTGACGATATGATATAAACACTGCTATAACGCGGAGAGGGGCTACTTTTTCAGGCGGGGATTGCGTTTTCGGCACCACACCTGCTGTGGGGTGTCAGAGTTGGATGTCGCGCTCGTCCAGTGGCGTAACTGTCTGCCAATCGCTGGCCAGCAGCCTGTTAACATCACACAAAAGTATCGGATCAGCTCTTATTGAACCTCGACGGAGGTGAGACTAAAAAAGTACCAGGTACCAGGTACCAGGTACCATATTTTGGCGATGGAAATGCAAAAAAAGGCGGGCCAAGTCGCGGCGAGTTGAGCTGGTACGTTTGGTGGAAAAGGGGCAATAGAAACACTGCAAACTACAAATCCACAATCCTAAAGGTACACCTCATGGAAACACTACAAACTACACATCCACAATCCTAACAGTACACAACATAGAAACACTACAAGCTACACATCTACAATCCTAACGCACACCACATAGAAACACAACAAACTACACATCCATCCTATTGGTACACCACATAGAAACACTACCAACAACACATATACAATTCTAACCACATAGAAACACTACAAACTACACATCTACAATCCTAACATGCACCACACAGAAAGCCGTATGAAAATACAGAAAACTGTATGAATGTTTATGATATTGTGATATTGCCTGAAAGAATAAATTAAAAACCTAGTTGTGAGTTGACTGATGATCAGTGGCTTCACTGGCTCATGTGTGAACTGCCAGTTGAAGAACTAAGTTTGAGCCCTCCCTCATGCACCAAGTTATCTCATGCCTTTTGTACTCACAGAAGAAATTAATGAAATGGAATGGCGGGGTTCCGTAACCAAGCAACATATAAAATAACATATTGTAGATAATTATATAGAAATATCCTATATGCCACACATGTATGTGACACAAACTGCGTGGACACATCTATGCGAGTGTCCACAGATCAACGCAGCTTGGTAAGCTGTGTTTGCAAGGCTGTCAACCTATCAGTTTACTGAAACATTATTGATAATGCAGCTATTCATAAGCTCATGTGGTTTGGTGTCACTAATATGGTTTAGATCTACTCTAATTGTCGCCCACTGCACTGTAACAAACGATTTAGGCCTTTATGCAAGACTTTATGCAATGTTTAGTTGAACTACATGGGTTCAAATCCCAGCGTTGGCTACACAGTTTCCACAGAGGGTCATCGTTGGACAAGCACAAGTTGCTTCCCACTAGCTGGTCTAATACAAAATGTACCAGGGCACAGGCAGTCCACCTATCTCCATTAGCTGGTCTACTACTGGTACGTAAAGGAGCAGACCCATAGTGAGCGTTCGGAGTGCCACCTGTGTTGGTCCTGTGGTCCTCTGTGTCCTGTGGTCCTCTGTGTCCTGTGGTCCTCTGTGTCCTGCGGTCCTCTGTGTCCTGCGGTCCTCTGTGTCCTGCGGTCCTCTGTGTCCTGCGGTCCTCTGTGTCCTGTGGTCCTCTGTGTCCTGTGGTCCTCTGTGTCCTGCGGTCCTCTGTGTCCTGCGGTCCTCTGTGTCCTGTGGTCCTCTGTGTCCTGTGGTCCTCTGTGTCCTGCGGTCATGCCCCCCTCCGATGTGCTCTTCTTCAGCTGCTGCTACAGAGGCATGGGGTGAGATGAGGTTTAAGGGTACTGGAAAAGTTCTGTTGGGTTTGGATCACACTGCTGTCGATACCATCAATTTGTAGGATTCTACTCGACAGAATTTAGTCTGTTGTCGACCAAAACCTGAGATTGAAACAGGCTGGTTTTAGGAGAGAGAGGGGCTGCACAGATCAGATCTTTACTTTGAAGAACATCATCGAGCAGTGTGTAAAATGGAACGCCCCACTGCACATCAACTTCATAGACCTCTGGAAAGCCTTTGACAGCCTTCAACGCGGCACACTATGGAAGGTCGTGAGAGCATATGAAATTCCTCCAAAAATTGTCACAGTAATGGGGCTGTTCTATGGCCGCTTCGAGTGCAGTGTCATTGTCAATGGAATACCATAGGACTGGTTCACCGTAGAGTCAGGTGTGCGACAGGGGTGTACCATGTCTCCCATTCTCTTCCTAATGGCCATCGACTGGGTAATGAGGGAGACAACGGCCGATAAACCCAGGGGCATTCAGTGGACTTTGTTCTCCAACCTCGAAGACCTAGACTCTAGACTAAGAAGCCTGACAGACTTAAACGGTATGCAAAGCAAACAGGTTTTGAACATCAACGCCTCCAAAACAAAAATGATATGCATTAATGCCAATCCAGATGCACCAATCACAGTGTATGAAGAAATCCTCGACAATGTCGAAGAGTTCACCTACCTGGGAAGTCTTGTCCGCAAAGACAACTCAACATCAAAGGAAATCAGAGCAAGGCTCTGTCAGTCATATGGTCAACTTCATCATGGAGACGCTGTCAAACCGCAGCTTCATTCTCCAGACCAGTGACGGCCAGCGCAGCAGGCTCAGGAGGCTGAGAAACGGGGTCCCACAAGGGTCTGTCCTCTCACGGATGCTCTTCAACATCTACATCTTTGACCTACCGGTGACGACACCTAGAAGGTACGGATACGCGGATGATCTAGCCATCATGCTACACCGGCCCACATGGAAGGCGGTTGAAGAGGGTCTCAATCAGGACATGGACGTCCTGGCTGCCTACCTTCGAAGCTGGCGACTGCAGCTCAGTAAGGGAAAGACTGTATCAGCAGCATTCCACCTCTGCAACAGGGAAGCAAGAAGGGAGCTGGAGATCTCAGTGGACAACAAACCCCTGGAGTTCCAGCAGGCCCCAAAGTACCTGGGCGTACGCTTGGACAGGACACTGTCCTACAAACAGCATTTGGATGAAGTGAGGGCTAAAGTAACAGCAAGGGTCTCACTCATCCGGCGCCTAGCTGGTACAACCTGGGGGGCCTCGGCCAAGGTTCTACGTATCTCCACACAAGCCCTCGTATTCTCTGCAGCTGAGTACTGTGCCCCAACCTGGAGTAGAAGCCCACATGCCAAGAAGGTCGATACGGCCATCAACAATGCCCTCCGGATCATAAGTGGCTGCCTGAAACCCACCCCCGTGTTCTACCTGCCAGTCCTAGCAGGTATAGCGCCAGCCGGCCTACGGCGAGAGGCCGCTACCCTCGCCCTGGCAAGGAAAGTCCAGGAACACAGCTGGCACCTCCTCCATGAAACCACCACCATGGCAACACCTCCAAGCAGACTCAAGTCCCGCCACCCATACAATCAGGCCGCACAAGAGATGCTTATTTCCATCCCGGAGGATTTGACAACCAAAGCCTGGCTGGCAGCGGCATGGAAGCAGGAGTGGGAGTCAGCAGGACAGACACGCCTACACCATTACATCCAGGATCCTGGAGGTGGCGTTAAGGGAGAAGATCTACCTCGCCGGCAATGGACCCTCCTGAACCGCCTTCGCACAGGGGTTGGCTGCTTCAAAGCGTCCATGAAGAAGTGGGGCCTAACAGACAGTGCAGCGTGTGAGTGCGGGGAGCCTGAGCAGACTGCCGACCACATCATCACCACCTGTCCCCGGCATAGACCACCCTCAGAGGAGGGCCTCTTCGAAGTGGGACCTGAGACGAGGGAGTGGCTACACGACACGAAGTTGGACATATGAAGACGATACACGAAAGAGAGAGAGCAAGGCTAGGGAAGGCCCACGGTGCTTTTGCAAGGCTTCATCCTACATGGAGGTCAAAGCAGTACAGCCTCAAAACAAAGATCCGATGCCTTCCACAATAAATGTCTCCGGAAAATCTGCTGCATCTTCTGGCCTGAGAAGATCTCCAACAAAGAACTGCACAGGAAGACCAAGTGCACTCCTGTTGTGTCGGAAATCAAACCTTGCTGATTACGATGGCTGGGCCATGTATTCAGGATGGACCAGGATCGTATCCCAAAGCTCGCACTGAGATGGACCCCAACTGGGAAAAAGGACTCAAGGTCGACCAAAAACAACCTGGCGACAAACTTTGACCGCTGAGCTGAAGGAGATGAACATGGGGCGAGGCACAGCATGCAGCGCAAGACAGGTCCCGATGGAGGCAGATTGTTGAGGCCTTATTTCCCACCTGGATCGAAGAGGATTAATGAAAAAAATAATGAACCTTCAGGGCGCACTCACACCTGTACCGTGGTCAAGTCTAGATCGTTTGGCTAGTGTGAGCACGCCAACCGTACTCAAGAACAGTTCTAATCCGTGGCCTGAGCACACTTCGGAGAGGTGTGCTCAGGCCACGTTACAAATGCTAATGAGCCGACACGTGCAACCCTTCTTTCCCATTAAACAATAAACATGACGACAAGCGGTTCACGATGGTGCGATAGTGAAGTTGAGTTTTTGATCAAAAATCCCCCGTTCGTTACGGCGCAGGCTTTCTTGGTTCACTGGAGAAGGCGGGGCTGCACACAGAGTCTAGACCTCTTTAGAATAATTTGCACACTCCCGAATGTTCACATTTTTTTATGAATAAAGACACCCGCATGCAAGAATAAGTTCACGTCTGAGTGTAGGCTACAAACGCGATTAACTATTTATTATAATTATTTATTAACTAAGTGCAAAAACGCCTACATATTCTTTATTTTGCCGACCACTTGTTTTTAATCCAGACAAAAGTCTCGTAAGGACAGTTCCTCTGCGTCTCTCTCGTAGATCGCACCATCTTTCAACGTCTTTGTCTAATACGACTGCATCACCTTCTCTCACATGATCAGCAGCTCGCGGTTTTCACTTTCTCTCAAGTTAGAAGTTAACTGCCCATGATCATATCGCTGCGTTGTCTCTGTGGAGACAGCGCAGCAACACCACGACCCAAACCCCCCCCGGAACCGCGGAGCCGTCAGATTTAAAACAGAATTAAACCCAATAAACCGCCAATGTGTGTACGGTCCGGGAGGGTAAATTGGGGTTCTAGCTCAAGCAGGCAATTTACCTCGGGGAGTGTAATCCCGCGGACTGTGCCACGCAAAAGGCGTGCATAAAACGGCCTATTTGGCTGTGTAAAAACGCTCAGTGAGAGAGGTCTGTGAACGGCTCCAAATAAGAAACAAAGTCAGTAAAGTGTCAACTGTGTTCTCTGTGTTGTTCTACTAAGCAGCGGATGCTTGGTGGTTGACGTATTACGACATGATGACCTACGTACAAGAGGCAACCGTACTCAGGCCCAGTTGAGATTGCCTAGTGTGAGCACAGGCCAGCGCACAGAAGGGGGGGGGGGGGGGGGGGGGGCAATCGTACTTGAGCACGGTACAGGTGTGAAACAGACTTGGGCACATTACAGATGGCCTAGTGTGAGTGCGCCCTAAGACTACCAACCTTTTAAGTGGTACTTTTTCTTTAGCCAGTCCTGTTGGGTGTGTGTGTGTGTGTGTGTGTGTGTGTGTGTGTGTGTGTGTGTGTGTGTGTGTGTGTGTGTGTGTGTGTGTGTGTGTGTGTGTGTGTGTGTGTGTGTGTGTGTGTGATCAATGCGGTGCATTTCCTCAAACTCACACAACTGGATCATGGCTGTAGGCTTTTGCTGAATGAATGCCTCTCATTGTATCTACTGTTGTTTGGGACATTTTGTATTTTATAAGTGTGTTGTGAGTGTGTGTGTGTGTGTGTGTGTGTGTGTGTGTGTGTGTGTGTGTGTGTGTGTGTGTGTGTGTGTGTGTGTGTGTGTGTGTGTGTGTGCATGCTCTCTATCATGTTAATCATCATCACCACTGGTATCAATAGTTGTGCTTGGGGCCTGGGGACAGACAAAGCATCTCATGAATAGATTAGATATGAATAGAATAGATATTCTAGTCAATGCACACACAACCACACACACACACACACACACACACACACACACACACACACACACACACACACACACACACACACACATACACACACAACTATTGTACAGTACATAGACAAACCACCAGACAATATAATGGAGTGATATATGCAAGACGAGACCGATTTGCGGTTGCAGAGGTTCAGAATACAAAATGAGGAAGCCACTATGAAATAAATAAAACGTGTGTACACACGTGTGAGTATGCACCCCAGGGACGACCCTCATGGCCACAGCCCATGGTGCAGAGAGGCAGCCGTGAGGAGGAGAGGTATCTGCTAGGCAGAAGCTAGCATGGCCTCTGGGCTCTGATTATTCTTTACAGATCATTTATACATTAACAGCAGCCTGAAAGCTATACGAGTCCATCTACCATCCATATGGAGGGGGTTACTCAGAACCATCATATTACACTGATTTCATATTCAAGATATCCCACTGCAAAACGAAGGATGTGGAAGGATGATAGTTGTTGAGAAGGAGGTTGCCTGTTTGCCTTAGCTACCAGAGCTCTTCCTCATTAATAAGGGCTGCTTAATCTAGGCCCAATGAAAGACTGTGTTAGAATAAATAATGTTAGGAACTATGGTTGGGATATCATTCAAGTGTGTGAGCCACCATGGCCGTCATCGACATTTGGCCACGTTGAATGTTTGACAGAAAATAATATGAAATTACACAATAAATAAACAGCAGAGGACATGCGCTCGCCATGGGACAGTGGCGGGCCGAGTCCGGGAGAGATCTTTATCTGCTCCCCTTCCGTTTCGCAAAATCAGGGCTGTTGGTTTTATTTTGGCTCTCCATATTGTATTTGTCTGTACTCCAGATGGAGTGCATTTATAAATAAATACAGTAGGCCGTGCTATTTTTGTGAAACACTGAGCGTAGTTACTCTCTGTTTCAAAATCAGGAGAGATGTGTCATAACACTGTGGCTGAAAGCAGACCAGAAACAGCCCCTGGAACGGAGCTGGGGCTAGATCTAGGAAGACACCAGTGTTAGAAGACCTCAGCTTGGAGGAGACCAGTGGAAGAAGACCTTAGCTAGAAGGAGACCTGTGGAAGAAGACCTTAGCTAGGAGGAGACCTGGGGAAGAAGACCTCAGAACAACGGTTTGAAGAACTGACAATGGCACAGGGCTCAGCTGTGTGCGCCTGCACTCTGATGAATCATGTAGGAGCGTACGCCATGCTGCGTCCCCAGCAGACGCCAGGGGATCTATGGGACCGAGCTACCGGTCCCCTGAACCTCGTTCCAACGTTTCAATCTCCGAACTGATCGAAGGCCGCTGCTGCAGCGGTACACAGGGGGGTCGTAGGCAGCTGTCCTCAGCGCTGCTGCATGGGGATTTGACAGATGCTGATGTTAAAGGTTAAAATGTTGCATTAAAGGTAATTGTGTGCTGATCAGTGTTGGGAACGTTACTTTTAAAAAGTAATTAGTTATAGTTACTCTAGACTTGTTCCCAAAAGTAACTGAGTTAGTAACTGAATTACTCAGTTTATTATAATAATAGTAACTAGTTACCAGGGAAAGTAACTATTTGAGTTACTGTAAAATGAAAAAATGCTATATGTCAAAGAATGTGGATTTTTCTGAACAGTTTTCACTTGGACTTAAATTTATGTGTTAAATGGTTGAACTGCCCATTCAAGGCCCTGATATACTTCCAACTGAATTTTAATTTGCTTGGTTGCAAAGGCTGTGGAACATCTGCCGAATACTACAGAAAACGACAACTTTTCATCGGATTGCTCCGGACTCGCCATTTCTGCTGCTTCATCGAATCTGTTTGGTGTGTGCGTGTGTGTGTGGGTGTGTGTGTGTGTGTGTGTTGTGTGTGTGTGTGTGTGTGTGTGTGTGTGTGTGTGTGTGTGTGTGTGTGTGTGTGTGTGTGTGTGTGTGTGTGTGTGTGTGTGTGTGTGTGTGTGTGTGTGTGTGTGTGTGTGGCGCGCGTGTCCTGGCTTGTGTGTTTGATTTGCTACCATGAAACATGACTCTGCCTTAGCCAATCATAATCGCTTATCTCGTTGTTAACCCATCCGGTCTCCTCACTAGCAGTTTGTGTTGGGGCCAGGTGTGCATTCGGATTACGCAGTTTATTCAATCAATTCATAGTAACGCACCGCATTTAATGTACAGTAACCTAACGGCGTTGTAACGATGGAAACAGTAATTAGTGAGATTACCCCGTTACTGAAAAGATAATGGTGTCACCTAAAGCCGTTCTTTTGAACAGCGTTATTACAAACACTTGTGCCGGTACTGATCTGGGGAAAATAGGACGTAGCATGCATTTCTCGGCCCTGGGATGTTTATATGATGCTTTAGGGGAATAGTATGCTTTTACACTCGAGTAGGAGGTTGTGTGCAGGGCCATGGCCAAAAACGTATGTTAATGTGAGGGATACGAGGGTGGATAGGCTCCTGGTCTGGTCCAAGCCCTGCTAGCACACTGAAACACAAGACATCCCCTCTCCCCGCTCCTCCACTCCGCCTGCGTCCTCTTCAGGTGAGGAATGTGTTCCATGGGCTGACACCGGGCTTTAGTTCATCCCCATTATGTTGGCTCAAAGTCTGTTTGTCCAGGGGTGGTGGACTGTTTCATTGTGTAGATATTATGGTATGTTTCTTTGTGTTATGGTAGGCCTGGACAAGGGCCACACTTGGAACATGGGACCAAATATTGTGGTGTCTCAAAATGAAGAAAGAAAGATACGAACACTGAACACTGAACACTCACAACATTTGATTACCTTTATTCATGTTCACACACACACACACACACACACACACACACACACACACACACACACACACACACACACACACACACACACACACACACACACACACACACACACACCCACCCACACAAACCTACAACGGAGAAACAGAGCAATGTGAAGATAAAAAGCGACACATATTCAATCCCTCAATTGATTTCTTGAGGGCCGTTTCATTTGTCGTCGGTGGAGGGCATACTTTCCCCCGGCGGACCCATCACTCAGCCCCGACGGCACAAAACAACCTGTCTCTCTGACCACACTGAAGCCCCTGGTGCTCTGCATTCATGCTCAGATTATATATGGGGGTTACAGGTTGTGGCTTCTTTTAACAACTTAGCGACTTAAAAGAAGAGATCAGCCGATAAGAGCGATGGCTCTGAGGTTCACCTCCACTCCGGCCTCCCGCTGGCCCCATTAGACAGAGCTTCACACAACACACCTGTGTGATGGTTCAGAGACAGGTATAAGGGCCACACCACACACACACAGACACACACACACACACACACACACGCACACACACAAAAACACACACACACACACACACACACACACACACACACACACACACACACACACACACACACACACACACACACACACACACACACACACAACTTACCAATGCACTCTCTCTCTCTCTCTCTCACACACACACACACACACACACACACACACACACACACACACACACACACACACACACACACACACACACACACACACACACACACACACACACACACACACACACACACACACACACAATTTACAGTCATAATAATAATAAATTATAATAATAATGATAATAATAATAATAATAATAATAATAATAATAATAATTGCTTTAATTTATATAGTGCTTTTCTAGACCCTCAAAGACGCTTTACAGTGAAAAAGGGGGGGGAACTCACTAACCACCACCAATGTTTAGCACCCACATGGGTGACGCACAGCAGCCAATCCGCACCAGGTGAGATTAATGAATCAGCCTATTAAACAGGGGGATGATGAGGGGGCCAGATTGAATGAGACTGGTTTGGCAGTTTTAGCCAGGACACTGTGGAATCCCCTACTCTTTGTGATAAGTGCCCTTGGATCTTTTATGACCTCAGTGAGTCAGGACCTCGATTTTACTTCTCCTCCGAAGGACGGCACCTTCCCAAGCACAGTGTCACTGTCACTGCACTGGCGCACATGCGCTCTCTCACACACACGCACACACACACAAAAACACACACACACACACACACACACACACACACACACACACACACACACACACACACACACACACACACACAGAGACACACACACACAGACGCACGCAGGCACGCACACACAGACACACACACACACACGTGCACACACACACACACGCGCGCGCAGGCACGCACACACACACACACACACACACATAACTTGCGCTTGCGCATGCGCTCTCACACACACATGCACACACACGCACACACACACACACACACACACACACACACACACACACAGAGACACACACACAGACGCACGCAGGCACGCACACACAGACACACACACACACACGTGCACACACACACACACGCGCGCGCAGGCACGCCCACACACACACACACACATAACTTGCGCTTGCGCATGCGCTCTCACACACACATGCACACACACGCACACGCACACACACACACACACACACACACACACACACACACACACACACACACACTCACACACACACACACACACACACACACACACACACACACACACACACACACACACACACACACACACACACACACACACACACACACACACACACAATACTTTCAGTGTGATGACCAGGTGAGGAACCATCCATCACTGCAATAGAACAGCAAACACTTCACCTGAAACCCTTTCTTAGCAGACATTCCTCACAGCTATGTGTTCACAAAGACTGTTTAACCCTTGAATTATTTAGTCAATTTTAGGGGAACAATGGCAAAGTAAACATTGCTTCATTAATGTATAAGGCTAACTAAATAATCAAGGGAATATACCAACCACCTGGACTTGGCTAATTTTACTTAACCTATTTTTCTTGCTGTATGTCTCCATTTCCGCATTATTATCTCTTGTTATGGAAATAAAGACTTTTTCGCAGGTCACTGTGTCAAAGTGATACTACCGTTACTACCTGAAATCCCTAGTCTGACACCCCCGTAGAGTCTTTGTAATGTTATAGCTAATGTCAAGGTTGTCACCTTGGTGAGTTTTGAATTATTAACTTAGACTGCAACATAATTTCGATTTGGATGTGGTTAACTTTTTGAGAAAGTTTGAAATATTCAGTCAGGGAAATCACACCCTCATGTGTGCAGAGGACGCTCTGTTCAGAAAGCTTCAGAGAATTGGACCGTACCATTCCTGCTCTAGAGGGGCGGACCAGAGATCCCAGTCCAACAAGTCCCGCCTCCTTAGCCTGGATCTCAAAGGAGACTCCGAGGGTATAAAATGCAGCAACTTAGTTCGGGAGCATTTCCGAGACAGAGTTCCTCCGGTGCACTCTCTCCGCCTGATCTCGCGGCATTGATTGGCCGAAAATATTGATCACTGGATCCAGAAGAAGTGCGTCTGGTCTCATTCAGAGTTGAAGAGTTCCCACCGCCGCGTCTCTTGAGCCGGGCAGGAGTTCCTCCCTGCCGCGTCTCCTGCGCACCGCGCCATGGCCGGGGACGGAGTGGACCAGCGCGCCCTGCAGTATGAGCAGACTCTGGTGAGTTCACTTGTTGCTTTACCTCCAGTGCCTCCACGTGATCCGAGCTGTGGGGCGTCCCACGGCGGCCCGCTCTGATGTTCCCTACAGGAGGTGTCGGTACAGTCAGTCACGGCAATCCTACCTGGGTTTGGTACCTGATTTGTTTCCGGTTAAACGGAAAACATCAATGCGTCGCTCAAATTTAACACCATGGAAAAAATGGCAATATTAGTGAAATATCTGGATTTGCAACCCCCCCCCCCCTCCAAGATAACCTGGGAAGATAACCGGTGAGGTTATCTTCCCAGTTACTTTTCCAGATAACTCACCGGTTACCTTAACATGTGTATGCAACATTTACCACTCGTTTCACTCACATGTGGTAGATTGACACACATTGAGCTCGTCTGGTCTCCAGTCACCAACAAAGTGCGTGGGCTTAATCGATAGGCTGCCTCTTAAACAATGAGCGCTTTCAACGGTTTGCCCAGAAGGAGTTATAAGAGACTCCAATCACCGTGGGAGGCCGTCTACCGTATGAATGAACAACCGGACAGGTGCACACGCACAGGCCTTTGGAGTGCGTGTGCAGCCTATGGAGAGGCGCAATGCATTGTATTTACGCACAATCATTTTCCTTTCCTCTTGCATAATTTATCCTTTGAACCGCCTGTTGTCCAGTGTAGCACTTTTTAACTTTGCCCTCTAGGGTCTCTTATGCATGCGTGTTTCATAGTGAATGGCTGGGATGTGAACTGTGAGTTAGCACTCTCTTACAACTTCTGTCCAACGGAAGGCAGATCCTCTGTGTGAACAAGGTTTATAGTCCTGCTTACAGTCCCATTCAGGAGCCCACCAAGGCTTTGAATTAAGAAACCACAACTGGAACACTTGTTTTAATCGCCTCAATCACCCCCCTGTGTGTGTGTGTGTGTGTGTGTGTGTGTGTGTGTGTGTGTGTGTGTGTGTGTGTGTGTGTGTGTGTGTGTGTGTGTGTGTGTGTGTGTGTGTGTGTGTGTGTGTGTGTGTGTGTGTGTGTGTGTGTGTGAAAACGATTACACAACAAGCCACCCGCCGATTCAGCACTGGGCCCTGCTTAACTTGCGTGGTCTCGTGCTCAGCTTTAAAAGTCTCTCTCTCTCTCTCTCTCTCTCTCTCTCTCTCTTTCTCTTTCTCTTTCTCTTTCTCTTTCTCTTTCTCTTTCTCTTTCTCTCTCTCTTTCTCTCTCTCTCCTCTGTCTCTCTCACTCTCTCTCCTCTGTCTCTCTCTCTTCCACTCTCACTCTCTCTCCTCTGTCTCTCTCCCCTCTGTCTCTCACTCTCTCCTCTGTCTCTCTCTCTCTTCCACTCTCTCCCTCTGTCTCTCCCCAGTGGGCTGCCGTAACACGCAGCCTTTGTCTGGCTGCAGCTGAGGTGGTGGTGTGGGCATGTTGTTGTGGGCAGCCGCGGCTCAAAGAGATCACTGTAGTGGACATGTGGACGGAGAGAGTGCTTGTTCACTTCATAGCAGAGACATTCCCAATGCTGCTTCTCACACGCCCAGAGACCTGGGCTGCACCGCTGTGGCTTGCTGCTGGTTGCATGGTTTCACAATACACACACACACACACACACACACACACACACACACACACACACACACACACACACACACACACACACACACACACACACACACACACACACACACACACACACACACGCCCGACCCATAACCTAATCAGCTCAGTGATTTGTAGTACGGGTAGTATATATTTCTCTAACAACTTAGTTGTTAATAGTTATTACCAACCGTGCTTATAGCCCTGCCTTTGGGTCAGGTATGTGTGTGTGTGTGTGTGTGTGTGTGCGCATATGTGTCTGTGTGTTAAGGATGTCCAGAGGTCTGTAAAGGTATATGAAGTGTTGCTGTCCTTTACTGTTGGCCTCCATCAGAGCTTAGTGTTAAGGTGGTATGGACCCTAGGATGGACCTATGGGTGTTTTACTGATTGAATATGTGTTTGACTGCATCACTCACATGTCACTGAGGCTCAACCACTACACTCTAAAAAGTGTTTAATTTCCTCTTACACAGCCGTAATAAGGAAGTGAGAGAATTGTGAAAGAATTGTGAAAGCTTTCCATCAACAAATGTATGCTTGCGTCCAACAATCCATCTTGCCCGTTTGGACAAAAGCACATTGCAACATTGACGGCTGTATTTACCTGGTGTGAGGACGGCCTTTGAAGCAGCCCTCAGCTGGCGTTTGATGTTGGCCCTCCCCATCCCGACCATCACTTCATCAGCTTTTGTGTAATGGTATAGTGGGTGGAGGTCAGGAGGTGTGTGTGTGTGTGTGTGTGTGTGTGTGTGTGTGTGTGTGTGTGTGTGTGTGTGTGTGTGTGTGTGTGTGTGTGTGTGTGTGTGTGTGTGTGTGTGGCACTTAGCTTAATGGACCAAAGGGCTCTGCGGACAAAACAGACCAAGCCCATTTATTTCTCTCCTCTTTCGCTAAATGACCAATCTAGAACAAACATACCGATGGGTATACCGGCCTCAATCCCCCGGCCACTGAGTGACACCCTCCCCATACCCCTTACCCCCCTCCTCACCCCACCCACCTTCACCAACTAGGTGAAGATTAACTACTGGTAATTACTGAAATATTGGAATGCAACAAAGGGAATGCTCAGGTGAAGTGTGTGTGTGTGTGTGTGTGTGTGTGTGTGTGTGTGTGTGTGTGTGTGTGTGTGTGTGTGTGTGTGTGTGTGTGTGTGTGTGTGTGTGTG
Organism: Gadus macrocephalus; assembly: GCF_031168955.1. Lineage (NCBI taxonomy): Eukaryota > Metazoa > Chordata > Actinopteri > Gadiformes > Gadidae > Gadus > Gadus macrocephalus. The sequence goes on from NC_082397.1 coordinate 24,168,425, forward strand.
TGTGTGTGTGTGTGTGTGTGTGTGTGTGTGTGCCCATTGACCTTGATATTATTTAGACCTATGTCACAGAGGCAGCGCTGACATTCACCTCCTATCAAATGAAGTTTTGACAATGATTACATGAAAGAAAATTTTCCATCCAATTAAATATCTCTGTTGTTCAAATGTACAGTACACAAGAGATGATTATATGCAGATGGAATTTCCTCACTTTGATGTGACACACACACACACACACACACACACACACACACACACACACACACACACACACACACACACACACACACACACACACACACACACACACACACACACACAGGGAGAGGGGGGGGGGGGGGGCAGTCAAAAGGTTATGGCCACTCTGACCTTCTAGAGCCCCCAGAGGTCAGAGGAGGAAGAGCAGCCCAGTCATGTGATGATCGCTGGTTTAGTGGGTGGTGGGCCCGCTATCTAGAGGGTGAATCGGTTCCCTTCCAGCATGTGTTTACAGGAACCAGTCCACTGGCCGCTTGGCTGGACTCACTGTTTTTGTGTCATCCTTATCTTCTTTTTAGCATACATTTCCTTACAATTTTGTTGATGGAGCTATTCTTTTGACACCAACTGCATGTCAACTGAAGGTTACAAACCCCTGGGGGTGGAAAGGGGAACACACACACACACACACACGCACACGCACACGCACACACACACACTTTACCTCAGTTTGGAAATATCTTTGTATAACAGCCCATCTTGTTGTTCACTTTCTCAGAAGGGGAACTGGATGAGGTTGTTTTGAATCAAGGTACTTATGACTATCTTTCAACGTGCATTCTCTGGTGTCACAGGATCTCATTCTGGTCATGTGTGTGTAACCTTTTTGCCTAAAATCCCTCTAAAAAGGGCGCTGGACGTCAGACGCTCCCCCGGGCCCTTCCCCTCCTGTCCCCTCACCTACCTGCCACTCTGATGAGGGCTGCTTGAGGTCGGACAGGCAGTGCAGGTCAAGATGTTCTGCTCCACAACGGGAGGTTCACTTTACTTAACCTTACATATCTTAAGGTTCATTGATATGCAAATCACAAAGACGGAGAGAAGCTGTCTGAAAACACATGAGTGAAATATGAAACATGGCTTTCCATTTCCGAAATGTACGATTATTTTAATTCACCAATAAGGAATATCGAGAACAAATGGCAAATCTTTAATTTGCTTTCCTGCGTAGTAATGATTGTGGCTTAAGGCCCATGACCTTAGGTATGTACCAGGTTCAGGTCTCTGAAGGTCTTTAAAACTGATCCATACCTGAATGAGAAATCAGCTTGACGTGTGCGTGTGTGTGCGTGTGCACACTAACTGTTGCTGAGCTGCTTTGTGTACAGCTGTTAATGCTCCGTAGTGGCACCTCAGAAGTCCCTAAAGACACCCTATTCTATATCATAGATATATCAAATTATTAGACGTATATTGTCCCTGATGCTGCCCTGAGTTTGGTATATTGTATTTATATAGTTCAATTGAAGTGTTTAATTAATGAAAGTGTACAGCTGGATTGACTGACCCTGCAGCCTTTGAGAATACTTTGGGGACATTTTGAAGTCAATGTATTGGTTGTGTTCGCTGGACCCAAACTGGCCATCACTGAGGACAGCCCGCCTGGAAACTTCGGTGTTGGCTGCACAGGGTGCGTTTGTGTTAGTGTTACAGATGGCTGCTGAAAAGTGATGCCATGCCACTGAGAAAGAGGAGAGATTAAGTTGTTGAGTTGGCCTGCTCTGTCCAAGGGCCCTGGGCTAATAGCCCAGCGCTATTAAAAGACACACACACACACACACACACGCACACGCACACGCACACACAGAGACAATGAAAGACAGAAGACGCGCGCACACACATACAGACCAAAAGGCCTCTGCATTCATTGTGTGTGTGTTTGTGTTTGTAAAGAGGATGCTGCTGCTGTGTGTGTAAATGGTTTCTAATTAATGCAAATTGGCTGCAATGCTAGCATTTCAAAGGTGTGTGAGTGTATGTGTGTTTATGTGAATGTGTGTGTGTGCCTCCATTCATTCAACTACTACAGACCAAATTTTTTCCTGAGGCTAGGCATTTGCTCTGTTTTGATATGGGAAGGGGCGTGCATGGTTTACCAATAACCTTTTTACAATTACAAGTTCTGTCCTCCCAATCTCAAATGTACGAGCAAATGATGCAAGGGCTTCAAAAGCAGAGCTTGCCTCTGAAGCCTGACTTGTTGTTTCTCGGTGGCATCCTGTTTTTCCAAAGGTTGAATTTGAATTAACTTGTGTGTTGTGACTCGGCCCCCAGCATCTGGGGCCCCCAGCTCTGCCGTGCTAGGAGAGGACTCGCCCATCTCAAGCATAGTGTAAAACTGCCTTTGTTTGTATGGTTCTGTCTATATGGAGTTGTTGTTGTTTTGGTTGTTTGTGCTTTGGTGTGGATGGAAAGGCGAATCCACAGCATTATATTCCTGAAGAATGACTGCATTACCCAGACTCGCTCCCCCACCACAACACTGCATTCGCTGCTGCACACACACTTTACCAACCGGCATCCCTGGTCCAACACACTCCACTGTACCCGGAGACAGCTCACAAACGCGTACATGTGCGGCTGCGCGTGCATACAGCTGCATAGATCACCTGCCATAAATGTTCCACATGCACACGCTCAGGGCTCATTTCAAGGCATGTCTGGCTGTAGATCTGTGCACATCTCAGCGTCCAAAACAAGACTTTAATGGGGCTAGTGAAGTATGAACAATGACATGTAGATGAGAATATAACTTCTTTATAGCACATAACGTTGAGTAATGAATTCCTTAAAGGTGTATGTACTATTTCTGCATTCAAATATATAAAACTACTAGCTATGTTAAATATGTTCTTGAGTTGTGTACTTAGTCCCAAAGGTTTCAAACCATGGTGAAGACAGGAAAAAGCTGTAGTTAAGTTCAAGTTCATGATGTCTTTCATTTGGTTGCCTGTCGATGGCGTAATATCCTGTACCCAGTAGAGAGCAAATTTATAGATATGAGTGGATTGCCGGAGTATCGACTTATATCTTTTCACCATCAATGATGTAAGGACAACCACCCAGCTGATGACAGACCTACCCTTCGTCAGAACGCTATCACACTACCTCCTTTATTATTGTTCTGATTGAGAGTCCCCTAGAGGCCAAATGACGTACTGTATCTTTAAGGAAAATTAACTCATGTTGACTCACCTGGATCTATACATTTACATTTAGGGGATTTTGCTGATGGTTTTATCGAAAGCGATTTACAACCATTCATTCCCACATTCCCACAACGACGGCGGAGACAACCACGAAGTGCGACAGCCAGCTTGTAGGGAAGAGTCAGGGTGAGGCATCTTGCTCAGGGACCCCTCGACACCCAGCTATATATATATATATATATATATATATATATATATATATATATATGTATATCTCTATCATGCTGAGAAATGCATGATACAGCGTGGTTAGGGGACGGGTACGGAGCTGGAGGACTTTGTGGGTGATGTTTTATCCCGACGAGGTTTCAGAGAAATAGTTGACGTGTGTGCTGAATCACTCTGTCAGACCAGTTACGTATTTAGAATCAGTATCCTTCCGATTACCATCACAGTCACAGTTGGCTTGCTCCCATGTTGAAGGATGAAAGGCTCAGAAAGTGTTGTTGAAACACAAACAAGCCAGAGAACGGGTGGGATAATCCTCTGGTTCAGCCCCCTGTGAGGTGATGTCCTCAGCACTGCCCAACAATCTCTACATCTCTTCCACACCAAAGAAATCCCCTATGATATATATATATATATATATATATATATATCCCTTATACAACAGTACTCCAACTGGCCATTCCTACAGTAACAGTGCACACTAAAAAAAAAATCAACAATATTTACAGTATAAAGAAACTCGAGTTCGGATCGGGGTAGATATAAATAAGGGATCTGTCAAAAACATGATCAATCATAGAATATGATTTGAAGTGCGTGTGTGTGTGTTTTGTATAAGAGAGTGGGGAGATCAGTGTTCATAGTCCTGATGGTAGTCCTTCTTTTTTCTTGGCTGACAACTGCAGCAGAAAGAGTCCCTTGTTGGGGGAGTGGTGTTCCTTTATGGGCAGCTTTAGTTGTGGACCTATGGGTGGATTGGAGAGTCCTCCTATCCTAGGGCCAGGCTATGGTGCTTCCTTCAGGAAGCTCTGTGCAGCTTCCGTCTGTGTGGTCGGCTGATGTCAGATCCCCTGTGATGTCTCCCGGGTGTTTCACCCACTCCACGGCCTCCTGGAGGGGGTGTGTACCCAGCCTGACCCCATGGGGCCTGGCAGGACTCACAGGAGGGCGTTCACTGTTCAGTCCTGGCGCAATCAGCTCTCCAGCCGGTCTGGTGGGGACTATGGTGTTGAAAGCTAAACTTTAATCAGCGGACATTAGTCCAACATGGCCCCCCTGGATACCTTCAGGATGAAAACGTGTGCAGTGCAGGCCTTCAGAGACTACCCAGTCCGTGGGTCTGGACGAGGGAGGAGGGCAAGGTTCCGGGCCTTATCAGTGTCTTCCATGACCACTGAGGACAGCAGGCCAAGGCTGGAGAAGCCTTCTGAGGCACAAGGACAGTGTTGGATGTCTTGAAGCAGGCAGCCACCACAGACCTAGCCAGGGAGAGGTTCAGTATTGATGTGATGTATTGATGTAGCTGATTAGCTCTTAAGGACTCAGATATTCTGGAGCTCCAGCAATCCCGGTGTTCCCACTGGTCAGGGCCGTCCTCAGCCCCCCTCCACGGTCACACACTGTGTGTGCTCATCCACAGCAGTGGAACTCACTGCAGCTACCCTAACAATGTTAAAGGGGTGAGATCTTTTCCCTTTGCCTTACATTGTTATATGACGTATTTAAACATGCTTTACATCTGCTAAGCTAGAAAAATCTAACTCCGAGCAAGGTCGAGTAAGACGCCCCTCAATAAGAGTGTGAAATGGCTTGTTTGCGCTCAAACTTTACTTCTGTAATAGTGTGACATCAGACTATAGTGGGCGGTGCTGAAGTGCAGAGGTCCCGCCTCCCGGCTACCCGCAATGTAATCAACTTCCTTGAGGGTGTGAATTTGCCGACACACACGCAAAATGTTCGACCAATCAATTCACAGCAGACTGGGCTACTCGGGAGGGGGGCCTTAAAGCGACATGAATAATAAGGTGTATTTCTAACATACAGGCATGTAACACTATTCTAGTTGTACCTCCGAATGCAATTATTGACCCTAAAAAGCATGATATGGGAACTTTAATATAAGCAGTCGCAGACGAGCTAGCTGTGTTAATAAAAACGAGCGGGAAAAAATAATGGATTAAGAATCCCTTTCTGTTTAGCGTTGGAGCAGATTGATGGACGGCTCCATGAAAGGCTGGCCAGGCTGCAGCTTCTCATGTCCTTTGGTTTGTAATCCCATGAGCGGCCCTTCACTGGGTGACAATGGACACCTGTTGTTCCTCCGCAGTGGGAAGAGCGGTGACTCACCTGTGTCTGCTCCCCGCTAACACACAGCACATTCATCTGGACCGCCTGTCACCTGGCCCCCTCCACCCCAGCCCCCCCCCCCCCCCCATGTCCTCCTTGTCCTCGCTCCCTTGAGAAGCAGCAGGATATGCCTACGCTACACAGACAGGCAGGCAAACAGACGGACATCAAGGCACCACTGTCAATTCAACTTTCACACGACAAAGACCAAGGGAGCACGCACACACACACACGGACACAGACACAGACTTATGATTTAAATGTTTCTGTATTGACAGTTGTGCGCGTGTGCGTGTTTAGGCAAGATCATATTGTTCAGCTCTAGTGTGTGTTCACTTTTCACGTTTATCACATTCTGAACCCCTATCTATGCTGCATTTTCGTGAGTGAGTGAGTGAGTGAGTGAGTGTGTGTGTGTGTGTGTGTGTGTGTGTGTGTGTGTGTGTGTGTGTGTGTGTGTGTGTGCAAAAACACAACCAAACAGGCATTTTTTATTTTTTACTGCAAGTGGGCGGATGCTTTGTGTGGCCGGGGTTGAGGGAGCCGTGGGCTCTGATTGGCTCTCGGATAGGATGGATATGGATGGATATGGACAGCATAGATCGGAGGGTCAGAATGTGAGATACCAAAAAAACGCTGACTGAGTTGTTTGCTGTGCCTGAGTGAGCCACTATCTTTTATATTAGATTCCTCTCTCATCACTCCACTTTATTCTCGACCGATCGATGGATGTTAATTTTAGGCTGCCTTATTGCCTCCTCCTCTCTCACATCTCTGCTCTCCATCTCTATATCCACGCTCCACCACTCTCCTCCCACAGCTAGAGAGAGAGAGAGAGAGAGAGAGAATTTTGCATACTATTAGATCACATATGTTGATATTCACGTTATTTTCATAATGTCATAACAAATAACATGGTCCACTGTTGGACATGGTTATTTGTTTCTTAAACAGGACAAAAAAAAAAATCCACTCTCAAGGAGCTATTGAAATCAGGAAGTGAAAACATTTGCTCATATATTGAACTGCAAACTGTAGGCCTATTCATCATTGCGGATAAAATTATGTGGGTTATGTCTGTCTGAAACAAACTGAATATATCTGACACATCGCCATAAGCACAGAGTAGGGTTCAACTGCTTGATTCATTGTTATTCGTTCTATCCTATAATTATAACATCAATGTTGACTTGTCCCTCAAATGTTACAACCCAGCCATATAGAACTAACTGAGGGTGTGTGTTCTGCCTCATGGCTGTCAATAATAAAACTAAACAATGATTTATATGCCATATCATACACCATATGCAGTCATTACTTCAGCAGCACACAATAAATGACAATAAAACCATCACCATGATGACGGTTCTGAGCTCCAACCCGACCGCGGTTAGGTTAGACCTGGCTGTCAGGTGGCCACGGCGGGCGTCAGGTGGCCGCGGCGGGCGTCAGGTGACCGCGCCGGGCGTCAGGTGACCGCGCCGGGCGTCATGTGACCGCGCGGCCATTAGGTGACCGCGTGGCCGTCATGTGACAGCGGCGGGCGTCATGTGACAGCGGCGGGCGTCAGGTGACCGCTTGGCCGTCAGGTGACCGCGCCGGGCGTCATGTGACCGTGCGGCCGTCAGGTGACCGCGTGGCCGTCATGTGACAGCGGCGGGCGTCAGGTGACCGCGTGGCCGTCATGTGACAGCGGCGGGCGTCAGGTGACCGCGGCGGGCGTCAGCCGACTGCAGTGAGTGGATATGATCTCAGCCGCGTGTCAGAGAGGAGCCCTTTTGCCTTTACTTCTAATGCTACATGCAAACCATGCCGCTTCCGTCCCCTGTTATCATTCCATGGACAAATACACCAAACGTGCAAAACAGTGGCGTAATGAGGGAACACTGCAGCGTAACGAGGTATCAAACACCTCGATACAGAGCAGAGGCCGCATATTTCAAATGTCGGCTGCATTTTTATGGAGCCCTCATTAATTTCGGTCCAGGCTGCTGAGTATTAGTCATAGATCGGATGAGGAGCCTCCTAAAACGACTCTGCTTGGGTTATTATCATTCCCTGCTCACCACTGTGAGCAGGGATCGGTCTGTGTACAGTAAAGGCATGTACTGTACACACACACCCACATGTGTGTGTGTGTGTGTGTGTGTGTGTGTGTGTGTGTGTGTGTGTGTGTGTGTGTGTGTGTGCGTGTGTGTGTATGTTAGTGTGTGTTGGCATTAATTTACCACGTGTTGGAGGGGCAATCAACGTTAGAATATCTCTTAAGCGACCGTGTAATCAATCATCAGACCCGCGTACACGGCCCATATAAATCAAACCTGGAAGAGATTAAAGTAGGTCAATGATATCCAGACATAGACATGCACACACACACGCACGCACGCACACGCACACACACCTGAGTAAACAGTTAGTACTGGCTTCAAATCTTTTTCGGTTCCTATTAAATCAAATGATTTACAGGAGATATACTCATTCAACATTTATTGAATACAAAAAATCTACAAACATACAGTAAATATAACATTTATGCGACAGCAAAAGGTAAAAGGTAGCTAGCATGGCATATATGCCGACCGTGGATTTGTCGCTCAGACCCCCCTCAGTCCCCCCTCAGCCCCCAGGGCCTACAGCAGAAGATTTCTCAAGATGCATTGTGACAATTAACAAAGTCATTTAAAAATGTGAGAAGTGGAACTGATTCCAACTCAACTTTGTCAGAAACTATTGAAGTACCAAACTTCAGTCAACGCCCCTCCGCAGTACTCACTGGTACAGTCCCTGTGAGCGTCCCCGTGTCTATCACCCTGTCAGGGGATCTTAGGAGTTATTATATACTTATTATATGTCATACTTAGTTATAGTACTTAGTTGTGTAGCATCTTATCCTAGCTATCTTTGTTTTGTACGGGATAGGTTAACCTAGCGATTGTTACTGCTGTGAACTTGGTTCTATGAACATCCTTACTGTACCGACAGCGATATATTGTTGTTTCTCCTTCTTCTGACAAGTGTACTTATTGTAAGTCGCTTTGGATGAAAGAGTCTGCCAAATTCCCTGAATATGAATGTACATTTAAAAGTAGTGTGCAGCAAATGTGTGTCTTTTGTCTTTTGCTGGGGAGCAAGTTTAAAGCTCAAGGACAAGCGACCCCACCTCGTTATCGGAGCACAAACATTAAAGGGCTTAGTAAGCGCTTAGTAAACCACGCTTAGTAAAACACACACGCACGCACAAACGCGCGCACACACACACTCTCTCCGACTCCCTCTCTGACTCTCTCTTCAGGCTCATAATTATCTGTTTAAGTTGAGCTGAAAGGCATCCATCTACACTAGACGCACACACAGTTTTTGTATTAAGCAAAGTGAACAGATGCTAAGCCTAATGATGAGTCAGGTGTGTGTGTGGAGCAGTAGGGGTATGAGGTGAAGACACAATGCAGGCGGTGCCAGTATGTGCAGATTGCGGCAGGTCTCTTACACACAAACTCACACACTGTGAGTGGTTGTTTGGATACAGTGGCGAGCAACCTTCATTCCATTACAGATATTGATACGGTGATCTCTCCGCCCCTCTTGGCACTTTGCTGTATCTCCTCCTCTTCTTCACCTCCTTTCTTCCTCACACTCAGCATCTTTTTACTTTAACGTGACCTTTGAACCGTGTCTGCTGTGTGTGTGTGTGCCCATGTGCCCGTACTGATGGAGGTGAGACGGGGCCTTGCACTCTGCCCCCTCCTGGGCTGCTGTCACCAGATCTACGTCCAGCCTCCATGGCTGCGTCCCCATTCCCACCCTCTGCGGTGCGTCTGTTTGCCTTAGCCCTCTCAATTTTCCATCCTCGCTATCTTCTCTCTCTCTCACGTGTTTCCCACACTCTCTGCTGCACCCCTGTTCTCTCTCACTACCCCTTTCTCTATCCCTCACTTCCATGTTGCTTAAGCATCTAAATTAGCATTTATTTGATGAATCATATCAATTTGAAATGATGACGACAACAATCAGTATGGATTATAGAACATAACACATGAAGAGCATACACAATACACAACGCTAAGAAGTGCTGAACAACCTAAATGTCTGGATGGTGACCACCATAACCTTTTATCAGGCTGTTATTGTTGTATAGCGAGTCCTGTTATTGTCACAGCTGTGTGCTCCGCGGAGGAGGCTGGTGGCTGTGGACACTGTGTCCCTTCCCTGTGTGAGCGCTGGTGCCATGGCGTACCGACAGAGAGAAGGACCGACCCGTGTTACACGGCCTTTCTTCGCTCTCTGTTTCTCACTTCTCCACTCCTTCTTTTCAAACCCTAGTGATTGACAATAATCACACTTTAATGGCAATACCAGAAGCATCATGTTGTCAGTTTGTTTCATCAAGTAAAGAATCTTGATGCCTTAGTGCATTTTTATAAATTGCTAATAATAAATTTCCTTTGATGAACGAACTGGCAAGGGGTTCCAAGTCCCAGTTTGGTTGACCAGGGCAATGTAACATCAGTGTTGATATCACTTAGTTAAAGGCTGTCTTCATGTTCAGCAGCTGGCCATGTCTGAACTGAGTATGTTTTCTTGTTTTTGTGGGAAATATGCCTCTCAATTTTTTTTACTTGCTGTAGTTGTAGAATTCGCTGAAGCTGAACCTCCCATTGTTCCCTGAGTTCTGTGGTTCCCAACCATCTCTGGCCTGGGACCTCATTTCTAGCTGAAGATGTTAGGGACCTAAACTTCCACATTTTGCATCTGCCTCCACACCAACAGTTATTACCCAATCCACTACTGCTGTCATGACATTGGTGAATGTTATCAAATTTCTCCATTAAAAACTGAAGTAATAATTGCCATGGTCATTTTCATATCTACAAGTCTCAGCAAAAAGTTGCATTAGGGCATAAGGCATTACAAGAAAAGAAAAGGTAATATTTTACTTGGTACAAATCTCAGTAACGCACGTTACAATGCATTTTAAACCCGAAATTAACTTATTTGTTTTTATACAAATTCGCCAACACCGTGAGATTCGCAGAGGAGAAAAACATCTGCGCAAATGTTTACTTCCTCTTACTGCTAGAGGAGAAGATCACGGCAACAGCAGAGTCCAGGGGGGCTGGTTGTAGTCTTTTCACTCGGTTCTCCGTATCAACAGTGGGGCTAGAACGGAGTGAAAAGACTACAACCAGCCCGCCTTTCCGTTCCCGGTCAAGGAGCAATGGTCCCGCCATTGAGGCTCCTGGTTCCATCTGACAAATGTCTATGGGAAAAAAACATGGGGTTTTTGAATTATCGTGCATAGCAAACTCTGTAGTAAAAGCTTCTCACAGTTTGAACTACACACATTTTCCATCTAGATTCCACTTGGATTTTGGATTGTCCGTGCCGTTAAAGTAGTTAACTATTAGGGCTGGGTAAAAAAATCGATTTAATTGATTTTGGATCGATTTCATTAAAATTTTGCATAGGGCATAAAATAGATTAGTTTTTTTATTATTTTTTTGTTACCATTATTATTATTTTTGCACTTTAATAAACTATACCTTAATGCAATTTGCAGTGATGGAATGTTGTAGTTCAAGTACGCTTTCACAGTACTACCTTTCTAATTTCAAAATTGCACTTTTGAGACTTGTCCAATTTACAAGTTTGCACTTAAAACCTGTTGTTTAAGATGAGGAGAAAAAATAAAGTACATTTGTATTTTGTAACACAGTTGATCCATTTTCATTATTTAAGAGCAGATCTAATCCAATCGTGATTAATCGATTCAGAACCTTATGAATCTAAATCGAATCCATTTAGGAAATTGGCCACGATACCCAGCCATATTAACTATTATGAAGAAGCATTAACGTCACCGACAATCCAAAACCCAAGTGGAATCTAGATGGAAAAAATTGTGTAGTTCAAAACATGAGCAGCTTTTACTTCTTTGCCACCTACGATCATTCAAAAACACCATGTTATTTCCCAAAGACATTTGACTGATGGAACCGGAGCCTCTGAGGTGGGACTTATTCTTCAGAGGTCTATGAGTCTTCCAACCGAAATCAATGGATTTACAAAATGCCAAATAAAACACGGCAGAAACTGTATTTAGGTGAGTGCTGCATGCAGCGCTCCTATATTGTTTGTCTCAAGTTTTATTCATTCTTTCTTTATTATTCTGTACAAACTTTGGGACCTATCTCCTTCCTCAATTTTTCACTTAGAGACTCCATTCCAATTTTTGGTGACTTTGGTGTCAACCTCTCTATTTCATCCTCGACAAACCAGAAAGGGAGCTCAATGTAATTTTTATTTTTTTTTTTATTTTTTTTTACAATTTACCGTAGTAGGCTCTAGCTCTATTGATTTCAATATGAATACCTCAAGTGACAGTACTTCTATTATAAAATGTATTGCACCATGAGCCATTACTGCGACCATTATATTGTACTTTTGTTAGCCTTAAGCTTAGCTCAGTCATTATGCCATACCACATCACCTCCTGCTGCGTAATGAGCAGCATTGAACACAAGAAGATCTATTGAGAACACCAAATCCATATTTCCTGTTATTTTGGTGAAATTAATGCTAAAGTAATCTAAAAGTAATGTAATGCCTCACAATTCAAAGACAGAAATATTGTAATAATGTTTTTTTTATATTGTAACTAATTTGAAATGACAGTAACAAGTAATAAATAATGCATTACTCTTTTGAAGTAACTTCCCAACACTGCAAGTCTATGAGACTTAAAACAAACAAAAAGGTTTGCTAAAATGTAATTTATTTTCTGAGGTTTCCTCAATTCTGCAGCATTTCACTGGTTACCCACTGAGACAACTGCATCAGGATTCTCCTCATGTTTCTGACAATCGAAAGTCTGCACAAATCTAGGTGGACACGCCCACTAATGATGTCAGAAGGGGCAGATTTTCAAAGCAGCTTGTAAGGGCCGATCACACTCAGACCTGGTGGTATAATATGTCCCCTTTAACAGAATCCAGCTGTCCCACCAGACTCCCCAATGGCAGTACTAAAGACGCTGAGGGCGGAGATGGAGGGTTTTACAGGAGGAGTTAGTTGAGAAGTAGCTAGCTATACCGATCAGACTGAAGACCTTATTGCACTCGCTACTCGGATAATGTTTCTTAATTCGCTATAAGGATTAAGCTCAATGTGGCTGCTATTGTGTGTAGTGTAATAATGTAATGCCTGGATGTTACATTTATGTCTCCCTTTAGATATGTATTAACTTAATGGTTAGTAATGTACCAATTCAATTCCTATTTTATGTGTATATTTGTATAGAGTCATGTTTTCTTTTTTTTTCTAGTGCGGATATCGGTTGCTTTGTAATTATCTCGTGGTTCATTATGGAAAAACAACAAACACTGCTACCATTAAGCAAAGGAAATCCAATCTAGCAGTGTCCCTTGACCTCAAGCTGTAGAGACATATGTGATATTCAGCCAGCAATGGAGAGGGAGAGAGGGACTAATTGTGTTGGGAGTTAGAGGCCTGTGTGTGTGTGTGTGTGTGTGTGTGTGTGTGTGTGTGTGTGTGTGTGTATGTGTGTGTGTGTGTGTGTGTGTGTGTGTGTGTGTGTGTGTGTGTGTGTGTGTGTGTGTGTGTGTGTGTGTGTGTGTGTGTACGCACGTGTGTGTGTGTGTGTGTAAACAGTGGTCCTCAGAGCAGTCGTCCCTCTGTCTGGACGTGGGGACACTGGTGATGTGCAGCTGGCTGCTGGACATTGAGTTGGAGAGAGGGGGAGGCGTGCTGGGAGAGAGGGAGAGGACAAATAAAGACAAGATTCTAGAGACTCTAGGACCCGTACCGCTTGAATACCACTGATCTATTGATCCCATGGCTGCCATACTGGATTGTGTGTGTGTGTGTGTGTCTTCCCTCTCCCTCTCCCTGCCTGACTGCCTGTGACTTGTGCTTCCCAAAATGAACCACTCTAGATGCATTTAAATTCTGCCTGCATCGCAGTGTGAATTAAAACTCCTCCATATACTGACAGCTTCCCTCCTCTTCCTTTCTCTCATGACTTCCGTAGCTAACCGTCCTGCGCTCTCTCTCTCTCTCTCTCTCTCTCTCTCTCTCTCTCTCTCTCTCTCTCTCTCTCTCTCTCTCTCTCTCTCTCTCTCTCTCTCTCTCTCTCTCTCTCTCTCTGTGTGTCCCTCTGCCCCCCCTCTGTCTCTGTCGTCTCCTACCCCTGGAGACCCCTGTTATTTACAGTACACCCCCTTCCCCCATGTGTATTCATGTATCTACACAGCCCCCTCCTCCATCTATTCATCCACCATTCCCCTCCTGATGCCCCCACCCCCCTGTTGCTGTGAATTCTTGATCCCCCCCCCAATTATTGACCTCTGGCAATGTCTACACACGTACACACACAAGCGTATCACACTGGCTGCCGTTCCATATCCGGACACACACACACACACACACACACACACACACACACACACACACACACACACACACACACACACACACACACACACACACACACACACACACACACACACACACACACACACACACACACACACACACACACACACACACTTATCTCACATATACCAGGAAATGTGTGATCCACTGCCTGAATCCTCTGCTGCCTGTTATTGATTGGACAAGGAAGGCTGAAGATTGAATTGCATTAATCTCTCTCACTCTGTCTAGGCCTAAAAAAAAAAATTGTTTGGTTCCGGTTTCCAACCGACCCTGTCAATTTATGTGCGACCCAAATTATTTTATGAGCGTTAAAAAAAAAAAAAATTAAATATATATATATATATTTTTTTTTTTATGCAAACTATAATTACGTTTTTGTCCAGCTCCTCTTCATTCTATACAAGGATGAGCGAATTTTCTCGTTTTTAAATGAAAACAACCTACCTATCATTTGCTGCCGCTGGAAAAAATAAAATAAATTCCCTACCTACCCATGACCTCAACAGACAACCAACAGGAACCAAACTTTTTTTTTTTTTAGGCCCTATCTGCCGGTCTTTGTCTCTCTGTCTCTCTGTGTGTCTATACCTCCCAATATCTGCCAGTCTATCTATCTATCTATCTATCTATCTATCTATCTATCTATCTCTCTCTCTCTCTCTCTCTCTCTCTCTCTCTCTCTCTCTATCTATCTATCTATCTATCTATCTATCTATCTATCTATCTATCTATCTATCTATCTATCTATCTATCTATCTATCTATCTATCTATCTATCTATCTATCTATCTATCTATCTATCTATCTATCTATCTATCTATCTATCTATCTATCTATCTATCTGCCCCTCTCTCGCTCCATCCGTCCCATTCAATGACAGACTCCCCCTACTTCTCAACTCGCCACACACACACACACACACACACACACACACACACACACTGTCAGGGAGCTCATTAGTCCAAGTTAGTGATGGTTTGCTCGGGCAGAACGTTGCACTCCCTGGTAATTTTGGGTTGACAATCTGGACTATGGCCAGGTGTGTGTGTTCTGAGCCTTGTGAATTAGAGTTCAATATTTGGGGACTCCGATATTTCAGCCTTGGGAAGTTGGCTACAAACAACACGCCACCCAAGAGACGCATCAACACACACCCTAACACTCACATTTACCCACATGATGTGCGCTACGCGTGAAGACAGGTCAACCCAGTCGCCGCGTGCGAAGGATTTCCTCAGGCCAGCTTCATCTTGTCCCAGTCAGTGTTGCCAGATTTCCCACCCAATCTTGCAACCCTGGTCCCAGTACAGTGCGGCCAAGAAGAACCTCTTTCTCTGGCCCTCCCATAGAAGCACACACTCATGTAGAGGAAAGCGTCCACCGCTGGCGAGTGCTGCAGGGTAACAAAGTTGTCAAAGAACAGTATAGACGGAGGGAGAGCTTCTCTCACTCAGAGGCAGGACATACAGGCTACAGGTGTAATGAATGTGTGTGTCTGTGTTTTCCTAAAATTGGAAACACGTTAGACATATGTAAGAAAATCATGTTTGTATTAAAGGACAATTCCGATGTGTAGTATTTTCGCTCGGTTCTCCGCATCAACAGTGGGTCTAGTACCGAGTGAAAAGACTACAACCCTTTCCGTTTCAAGCCAGCCATTGTGAAGCAGGCAGGGGCGGTTCGAAATTAGCCAAATACTCAAGACAGGACCAATATTAAAAATGTGGGTGTTAACAACTCTATTTCATCCTAGACGAACCAGAAAGTGGGCTCAATGTTCAAAATACCGGAATTGTCCTTTAATGATTTCAGAAGACATTAAGTGTGAGTGTGTGTGTGCGTGTGTATGGATGTCCACTCTGCTGTGTGGTTCTGGGTAATCTCTAAAGTGTTGATTAAGCCACAGTCCGTCCCCCTGGGGTCATCTAGATCTGTGATTGGCGGAGCCAGGGAGGCATGGCCCTACTGGGTTGTTCAGTAGATCGTCAGACAGTAAGTGGAGACAATAAAGAACTCACTTCTCCTTCTTTGTGTCTCTGTCACTGTCTCTGAGCTCCTCTCTCCCTCCCTCTGCTGGGTCTTCTCAGGGGTCCCCTAGATGGTACCCCCCTTGGCCCGTGTCCCCCTGCGTGGTACCCCCCTTGGCCCGTGCCCAGCTCCCTCTCGCTGCTCTCAAGGCCCCCCCTGGTCGGTCTGGATAGAGCTCTTCATCAACAGTAGACACCATGGTCTTTACAAAGTCCTCATTCCAGTAACAGGGATGCAGATTTGAGTCGATGAGTGAAATAAAGGACTGATCTGTTATCTGTCAACAGCTTCAAATTTGTTCAAGCTAAATATATGATCATCGGTCCTTTCAGCTGTGGGTGACCAGGGCTTGGCACCTCAGTGGGTTGCAGGTAGTCTTCTTCAGGCGTAAAGTTTGCGTCTTTCCTTCTGTTCATTGCTTGGCTCTGTGTAATGTATCTTCTCATTGAGTTTATTTGTTTCCATTCAGGTTATCTCCCTTTTTTTAATCTGTAGACCAGGTTCACTCACTGCACTTTGACCTCAAGACAACCAGTATTGATTAAGATGGAATCTTCCTTTTACTACCTGCATTCCGACAGGTCCCATCTCCTCCAGCGAGTCCTGGCTGTGATTGGTCAACCAGGCCTGCTGTGACCTATACGCATTGGTTTTGTGTGGCTATCTTCTCACCATGTATCTCAAGTGCTTCTGGCCTTTGGACCCCTTGTGAAACACAAGTGACGGCTCACAGTAGCACTTCTCAATCAAAGAGCAGGAGGCAGGGTTTGCTAAGCCTTCACCTCTGATTTGGAATTGGCTCTCATTGCTGTTTCCCTTGTGAATAGCAATCCATTCATCCCTTTGTGTGATCATGGCGGATGAACCTGCTTTTGAAATGTCCAGGTTCTCCGTGTGTTGGATGCTCCATTGTAGGCCTACTGGTGGAGGCCCACCCCTGGACCCCAAAGCGGGACACCTTCACGCGGCCTGTTCATCTGGGATCAATTAGCCCAGAAGGCATGCGTAACTGAGGGCCTATTTCTGCCCGGGCTCAGGGTAATGACAGGCTTCCAACCAGGGTTGCCTTTATTCCGGAAAAGTTCAAAGATGGAAGTTGTTTTGTTTTTGCCTCTTTCTTTCTCAGAGGTGCATCTGAGCATCTATTTCTGCCCCTCTTGTGTTTGGCATTGCTTAATTAAGCCCTTGGGCCACCATCATGGCCACGGAGAGGAATTCTACCCAGAGAGCCATTCTTCATCCAGTCTCTGCATTTATTGTCGGGGAAAACCCCAAATCACCCTCACATCTCAGGCACATCTCTGGCTCTGTGCTTTCAGGTCTCCTTTCCACAGGTCTACAGTGTTGTGACTCTCCTGTCTTTTTTGTTTCCCTCATGCATCCATACATTTTTCTAATTTGTTTTGTGTCAGTAGGAGGCCAGTGGCATCCTGTTGCTTTTTCTGCCTATAAAAAGGAACGGCTTTATGTGTTATTCAACAAACCGCATAGTCAGACTGCAACCAGCGCACTCTGGTGTTTAAGGCTTCATATGAGCATCACTTCTGGTCTATAAATAAACCTTGATCTATGGGGTCTGGTATTTACTTCTTCATCCTTCCCACACTATACCGCTCTATCACTATCACGGTCCCTCATAACTCGGTAAAGGGATGGATTTCCAGAAAAACACTGCCTGCTGTATCCCTTATAGCTTTGGCGTGGGTTCCTCACCTACTGCGAGCAGAGCAGGGCTGCAGGCAGTGAGTCACATCTCAGCACTCCTCCTTAATAGACCATTGGCTTTGCGCCGCGTTTGGTTGACTCAAGACAAGGACAGCTCTTCTAATCCATGCCAACAAATCGTCAACCTGCAGATAAGCGAAGTAAATGAGTAATCTCTCCAAGCTGGTTCTTGCTCCATCTGATCTAATCACCGTCTGTTGGTCCATGGAGATCCTTCTAGGTCCTTCCACTCAGTGGATGTTGTTCAGTTGTTGGCTGAGCGGCTCGTCTGATTCCCAAGCAATGACCTTGAAGGCTTGATAACCTAATCTTAAGACTTCCTTAATATGCTTCGGATCCACGCGCCAGCGAGGGAACGTGTGTGTGTGTGTGTGTGTGTGTGTGTGTGTGTGTGTGTGTGTGTGTGTGTGTGTGTGTGTGTGTGTGTGTGTGTGTGTGTGTGTGTGTGTAAAGGGACAATTACTATCGTGGTGTGTGATAAGGGGCTTGTGATTATCCAAATGCCCCCTGTATAATTCAAATGCATTTAATTATATGAGTAAAGAACAGAGGCCTTGTGAACAGGACAGTTCAGGGGCACATATTTAACTTTGATCCCTTTTATTACCACCAGTGATAGGACTGCTGCAACGCCACCAAACAATTACAATAACATGATTAGGCTTACTTATTATGATTCTTGTTAATCATTGGCCGGAGCGTGGTGGCTTAACGCCCCGGTGCTGCTGGGACCTGGAGAGGAGAAGAAGGAAGCCTTCAAACTTTCCTCTTCATGTTCATGTTTGGTTCTGGTGGCCGAGGGGGATTCTGGGAAGGGAGACGTGAGATGCAGTGTGTGTGTGTGTGTGTGTGTGTGTGTGTGTGTGTGTGTGTGTGTGTGTGTGTGTGTGTGTGTGTGTGTGTGTGTGTGTGTGTGTGTGTGTGTGTGTGTCTGATATTTAGGATTTATTTCAAATGTATTTGGTGCAATCTTATTTGGAGGCGTGTGCCCAGTTCATAACAGGAGTATGGGCAACATGCAAGTAACTCTAACTGTGTGTGTGTGTGTGTGTGTGTGTGTGTGTGTGTGTGTGTGTGTGTGTGTGTGTGTGTGTGTGTTCCTCCCCTCCAGATGTATGGGCGCTACACCCAGGAGCTGGGGGTGTATGCCAAGGAGGAGGCGGCTCGCCTGCGGGAAGGAGGCCAGCGCCGCTCCGTCGGCCGCTCCTTGGACCTGCTGGAGTATGACAAGGGACGCTGTGCCAAGTGTCGCAGTGAGTACACCCAGAAGACTGGCATTAACCCCCCAGAATGCTCCCTATAACCCACCGGAACGCTGCCCATACCCCAGAGTCCTCCCCAGTGTGGGGGCCCCTGATACAGACCCAGGCACCCGGGACCAGCAGCAGGGTCCTGACAGATCAGGGCTCCCGGGACCAGCAGCAGGGTCCTGACAGACCTGCGCTCCCGGGACCAGCAACAGGGTCCCAGCAGGGTGGTGTTGTGTTAATGAAGAGGCTCGAGACATTAGCTGCAGTACATGAGGTCTACAGGTGAGGGTGTTTGACCCCAAGATGAAGGTTCCGGGTCCCCTGGTCCGCAGGCTGCTGCTCTGTGGACACCCTTTACCCCGATCTACCTGCAATGAATGAATGAGTAAATTAATGAACATGCCATGGGGAAATAGTTGTTGCCGAATCGTCTCATGGCATCTTTTAGCTGGCCTGAAGTATTGCAATATTTCGCAAACCGTGGTGAATTTGTGATAAGGCTAATCAAAATTTGATGATACATGCGTAATAACGCAGACAGCTGTTCTTGTGGTTTAAGTCCAGGCCGTGTACGGAGCGAATGCTGGTTTTGCATATCTCAGGTCCTTTATAACGTACACCTGGATCACACCTTGAGTTCAGGTCCTTTACAAGGTATACCTGGAGGACACCTTGAGTTCAGGTCCTTTACAAGGTATACCTGGAGGACACCTTGAGGTCAGGTCCTTTATAACGTACACTTGGAGGACACCTTGAGGCTCAGCCTGGATGCTTCATGAGCTGGCTTCAATGACAGTAGAGGGTGAGATCTGTTCCTGTTCACTCACAGCCCATCTCATTGTTCAGTGGGGTCTGTCATAGTGGGCCTCCATGTTTTAGGTCAATGAGAGCCTGTTAATATCCGATGCCAAGCCGAGCTAGGTAAGGGCCTAGGTTCTCAACTGTAATTTCCATTGCGTATTATTTGTATTTAAAGTGATATGTTGAGGGGGGCAATTATGTTCACTGTCAATAGTTTTGGGATATAATCACACTTGAGTCTACTAGCATCTATCTAGATAAGGAAGAAGGATAAATATGACAAATATAACTTGTATCCCATTTTACTGTGGTTGCATTATGCATCATCATTGCACAGAAGAGAACTACATATGATCTCTCTGACACATTGACCGCCTTAACACTGACTGGTAGTAAAGTGCAGGAAAGCTAAATTCCTTGGCCCCTTCGTCCCCGACTGCAGAGTCGGCCTCTGCATGGCATTACCCCTGGAGTGCTGACTGGAAGCCTCCAGATGTGTGAGGAGGTTTAATACAGACTTGACGGGTGTCTGCAGGCGTAACAACAGGAACCTTCCAGGGTGTGTTCAGTGATGCTCCTTCTCTATGTTTTGTTGCAGCCTTAGCAGTTGGTTCATTATTGTCATAATGAACACACACTGTTAAAAAAATATTATGTCAATGATGGTGTTGCAAGGAAAGTTTGACAGGTCGAGGTTGGATGTGAATAAATATTCCGGGACGTGACAGGGGAAATCAATTCACTTGCATGTGAAGATTGATTGCTTTTTTTCCATTCATTATCGTCTTACTTCAGAGCCGAAATTGTATTTGTACTTTTACTTGACATATTATTTAACTTTTTCATGGTATAAAATAATACTTCTGCCAAGCTATAATTATTGAAAACATTCATGGTGTAATGTTCTCTCTTTCGCTCAGTCTCTTCTTCTGGTCTATAAATAAACCTTGATCTATGGGGTCTGGTATTTACTTCTTCATCCTTCCCACACTATACCGCTCTATCACTATCACGGTCCCTCATAACTCGGTAAAGGGATGGATTTCCAGAAAAAATCCAGACTGTTGTAAATAAGCACCCTCTTGTGTTTCGAATAAGGTAATGCACCCGTTGTTCGTACACCTCTCCCAACGCTGTGTGTGTGTGTGTGTGTGTGTGTGTGTGTGTGTGTGTGTGTGTGTGTGTGTGTGTGTGTTGTTCTAGCTGTGCTTTTGTCCTCTCAGCTTCCATCTCAGAAATGATTTAATCTAGATGCTTCTAGTAGTGATGATTCTGAATTTGATTAGATTAGATTCAATATCGATTTGGGAGGGATATTTTGGTTACAATACCAATTCTGCTTGAATATGAAAGCGCTTGTAAGAGATGCGGATGTGTCCAGGGTTTATCTCTGTAGTACTCCTGATACCCGTGTACCCGAGCGGATGTCTCCAGGGTGTCTCGACTTTTCTGTTTAATCTGCCCCTTCAGAGTTAAATCTACCGGGTCCCGAGTCTGAATCTACCGGGCCCTTAGTCTAAGGCCCAATCCGGATTCATTGCTCTACAAAAATCTCCACCTTAACCCTACCCCTACCCCTTAACCCTACCCCTCAGCTCAACCCCTATGAAGTGGGACGACAACCCTTCAAGATCCAGTTACAGTACGTCATTAGTAGTCGTTGACAGGGTTTTGATCTTTTTCTGGAATTTTACTGTATAGTTTCAGTTTGAATGTTTTAGGAATGCAACCTTACCCACAAGGAAAAACGTGGTATGATTAGATAAGAATATCATGGCAACAGGAAGGAAAACAGTCTTGACTGGGACTTTGTGGTGGTGTTGGCGCGGCGTAGGAGACGTTCCTGGGAGGAGCGCAGGGGTCTGGCAGTGGTGTAGGGCTGTATAAGCTCACTGAGATAAGATGGCGCGGACCCTGCGAGAACCCTGTAGGCCAGGGTCAAGGATTTGAATTTAATCCTGGCTTCGATGGGGAGCCAGTGCAGTGAGACCAGGAGAGGTGTTAAATGTGCCCTCTTTGGTTGTGAGAAGATGAGGCGGGCTGCTGCGTTCTGTATCATCTGGAGTGGTTTGATGGTACATGCTGGAAGGCCAGTCAGTACGGAGTTGCAGTAGTTGAGTTTTGACAAGACCATGGTCTGAACGAGAAGTTGGGCTGAGTACTGGGAGAGATAGGGTCTGATCTTCCTGATGTTGTATAGTGTGAATCTGCAGGATTTGGTGACTGTAGCAATATGTTCAGTAAAGGTGAGGCCAGTGTCTATTATTACGCCCAAGTTTCGGGCAGTGTTGGTTGGTGACAGGGAGAGTGAATCCAACTGAACATTGATATGGTGGGAGATGCTCTGTTTAGCAGGGAACACTAGCAGTTCAGTTTTTGCTAGGTTAAGCTGCAAGTGGTGATCTTTCATCCAGATAGAGATGTCCCGCAGGCAAGCAGAGGTCCTAGCCGAAATTGAGGGGTCTTCTGGGGAAAAGGACAGATAGAGTTGAGTGTCGTCTGCGTAGCAGTGATAAGAGAAGCCATGGGAAAGAAATTATTTTGCCTAGTGAGGTGGTATAGATGGAGAAGAGAAGGGGGCCAAGGACTGAACCCTGGGGAACGCCAGTTGACACCTTGTGAGGTTTGGATAGCTGCCCTTGTCAGGACACACTAAAAGATCGCCCTTCCAGGTACGATTTGAACTAATGGATGGCATGTCCTGAGAGTCCAATTCCAGTCAGTGTGGATAGCAGTGTGGCATTTTATACTATTGTAAACTAACGTATATTAATAATATATATATATTTTAATTTTACATCAGTAATTAGGAAGTTGATAACTCATTATAGATAAATAAATTATGGAGAAGGGGTGAGATTAAATAAGTTTTCTTCTTCTCACCCCTTTTCGAACAGGTAAAGCAAGTGTTAGACAGTTTATTTTCATTTGTGGTTTTCATTGTGTGTAAATATTGCTTCATTGTAACTGTCCACTTGTTTCATCATTTTATTTTATTGTTTACTATTGCTTTTTTTATTTACTTGTTCAAAATAAAGGCTAATAAGAATTTTTAAAACAAATGCATTACTTGGCAGGGGATTAAAGCTTATCTTCAACCTGGGGTCCCTAGAACATGGAACATATGGATATCATACGACTGCGGGCTGCGGGCTGCCCGACCGCGGGCTGCCCGATATGGAAAGCCAAGAGTGCCACAATCCGGCAGATATTCGATGAGGAAGAAGACGATGGGTGTGTCGCTTAGACGTCGTCATTGTCTTGCCGTCCCTCCCCATTCTGTGATTGGCTCCCTATCTCAGGCGAAAAACGGATCCATGGAATCCAGGCTGCCCAGCAGTGCAAAATGAAATGAAAGGCAGCATGGGTAGGCCTATACCCAGGCTAGTCGAGAGCTGCAGTGCCTGCCATCTTACGCCGTAACATATAGCTGTGTTGTCTTTACTAGTTTCACTACAATGTAATGACCACCACTAACTAGTGGAAAATACATTTGTGTCTAGTACGGCATTATATTTATATATGTTAGGCTGTATATTGAGATGGCAGTGTGCGAAATACCCGTCAATATTCGGGGGTGTCCTCATCCCCAAATTGTTAGCAATACCGATCTAAATGTTCTCAATATGCAGTAGGCCATAACATTACAATATTTCATGGATGCAAGCCAAGACAATCAGTCTATATCTACTGTATAGCCTACATGCCAACACACACACGCACACACGCACTTAACAATTATTGATAATCCGATACCTATTCGTAAAGCCACAATGACATAGGAGGCTGCATTAGCTAAAGTTGTTGGGATGCATGTTGCTTTATAACAAGGAGAGGCAAAGTTTTGCATTACAATGCAAACACGACAATAATTGGCACCATTGTAGCGCACTTAGAAGAACAATCAACTGAATAAATGCCAGGTAGGCCTATGTAGCCTATCGGAGACGTGCACACAATCAGTGGACTTGCAAATGAGAGCCTGCAGTATGACCGATCTTCTGACATTATTTAACCATCCATCTACAACAAATACGATCAGACAGATACATAATTGAACACATACACGAAGCCAACAACAAGCCAAACATCACCACGGCAGGTGCACTCTCTCTCACACAATCACTCCAACCTCTCCAACTCCAAGGCTAGGCTGTTTCACTAAGACCACAACCAACCACCACTATGCAGTAGGCTACCTATGCACAACAATCAGTTCTATACATCTCATCTTTCTTCTGTTTGGCGCACATGGCTAATTTGCATACAAGCACAAGACTGGCTTGAGGAAGCTCATTGCATTCACATGAGTAAAAAATATATATCACGTTATCTCATGATTATCTCAATCACAAGATAATTATCTCATAATAATGAGATTGTATCTCATAATAACGAGATCGTTTCTTATAATTACGAGATATCCATCTCCTAATTAGGTTAATTTGCACACGAACGTGCAAATTGTTGCACATTCACAGTCCTAACCAGTATGTGGAGATATGTGTGTAGCCAGAAGGACCACACCATAATAGCCCTCGAGACCGAGACAAGACTACCGAAGGTCTCGGGGGTATTATGTTCAAATACATCAAAATGTATTTCCAAAAAAAATAGCAAATACCAACCTTCAAAATGTATCAAAATAAGCTCCAAAATACATTTTGATGTATTCGTGTATCAAAATAAAATACTGTATTTTTGTATTTTCAAAATGCTACAAAAAATATTTTTTAAACAACCTTTCTCTGATAGCCTTTTTCATCTATCCCTTCGCTTTGTACACTACATGGAAAAACATCTGAAAGCAAGAGACTCCTTCCATAATCAGTCAACAGATTAGATATGCTGACCCCTCATGTTAGAGACATATCAACATCCCAATATAAACCTCGGCCCTGAGAAATGTTCGGTAACTCAAGGAACCCTTCCTTGCCACTATGAATCAGTGACAATACCTTAAAGACAAACAATCCAAATGGATGATTTATTTAGAAATTTTAACGAGGAAGCATTTTAACCTTTTCAGGTTGTTTTTAACACCATCACTACCAAACTTATGGTGAATAATTTGTATAAACCTGAAACTGGTGTGTGCACAACCTCTACCAAAGTAAATACCAAACAATTTATGACATTATCAATCATTTCTTATTTTAAATGTGCAAGAGGTTGGAAATGTCCTTGTTTGAGGTAGGAAATTATCTTGTCAAGTCACCATAGCACTGAAATATGTCACAGGACAGAGAACATAGACAAATTTAAAGTTGAGAAAAAAACAGAAAAACAGGAAAAGGAAAGGAAATAGCAAACTCAAGTGTGCTATCAAAGCTTGTGAACTCAAGTCCTTGTGCTGTCCTTGTGTGAGCAAAGGAGGATGTGTAACCTTAGCCACCTTAGCTAGTGGTTTCTCCTCAGTTGATGCCTTAAAGCACAACTAACTTCTCAAACAGTGTTGCATTCAGATGACGCCTATGGGGCCTGTTAATCAGTCCAGCAAAGGAAAATAATGCTCTACTGGAGCAGAAGACGGAATGATGGTATTGAACCAAAAAGGTTTTTCGATGAGGGGGTACTGTTCCAAGGATGGCAAGTCCTTCCTTTGGTCCTTGCAGTGACTCTAGCTCAGCCTTGCTGTGAGTTGGCTTCTGGAAAACCTGAACGTCTCCTGTGAAGATGAAGAAGTCTTCCTCTTGTGGCAGCATCAGTTCTTGGATTCTTTTTTCTTTACTTGCCATTTGTGGAGGCCGCCAGCGCATCTTAAAGTACGGATGGGTCACACTCGCCGGGATCGCTTCATTCACTTCTGGTCGAAGTACTAGAAAGGCACCAAATTTGCGCTGGAAACCATCCACTATGGCATGCAGAAGGTGTGAGCAGAAACGGAGGTTGTTGGCATGCAGAGCTTCAAGCTTTGCCTCAACTGCAAATAAGGTCGGAATTAATTCTGCGTAATAGCACGGGGACTGGCTCTGCAATCGATCAATTGCCTGCGCAAGGTGTTTCAGGACTTTGGTATATTCTTTGATGTACTCCATCTCTGCATCCTTAAATAATGGCAGGTTTAACTTTTTCATGAGATCAGGGCGTGTCTCGCGAATGCTGCAGAGCTGATGAAGGCTGTCATATAGAGTTCCAACATGTTGCACAAGGTGTAATCAACCAGAATTTTAGTACTGCAGAAAGCACTTACTGCTGCGTTCCACAGTCCAGAACATTTTCCCATTGTAGAGTTGTTAAGATGCGACAAGCGAGAATGTTCTTTCATGGCCTTTTTTGCATCAGTTGTGGCAACTATGGCACGTGCATCTCAAATTAGTTGGTAAAAAAATGCCTGTCTCATTTACCGCGGAGTCTGAAGAGTCTATTCCGATAAATGAGAGATCTTCTCCATCATTTTGACCCTCCTCTTCCATACACACTGCTGAAATATTAAATTATTTAAATGCTTTGACAAAATTGGACCCATTTTCTGTTCTGTTACATGGGACAGCCCATATTCGGCGTAGATTTCATCCAGTGTCTCCGCAATTCGATTATAATGTGTGTGGACTAGGGAAATGGCGGCATGCTAGTGCTGTAGACAGGCGATCCAATGTATCTGGCTGAATCCAGTGTGCTGTCACACCAAAAAAGCTTTTAACACTGGTAGACCAAATGTCAGCAGTGGTACATCGGTGCTTGACACCTTTCAAGACTTCTTTCAAAGCATTCACTTTTGTTGTAAAGTTATTGTCAATAATTCTTTCTAGAGTTCTTCTTGAGATTACATTTGCTTCTGGGTTCAAGCCCTGAACGAGGTCAATTCATTCTTGCTGCTCAACATTTGAAAGAAGATGCATTCCTTTAACATAGGCAGTGATTAAGTCATCTACTTTTTTATGAGAGATCTGGGGTCTCATTTCTAAAACTGTGCTTGGGATCGTTACTAAAGGTGTACGTACGCCCAAAAGCCAAGTTTTGCATGCGTCAAAAAATATTCAGACTTATAAAACCCTGCGTACGCACACCTCTAAGTAATCTTTGCTTTATAAATCACAGAGTGCCTACAAGTGTGCGCAGCTGAATCAACTTCACGTTCCGCCCTGTACACGCCCCTTTTTAACCATGGTCAATGCAAACGACCTCATGAATGCGATCTGCATATAAAACAGACTCGGATGCAAGCATTATGTCTTGTCGGAAACAATGGCAGAAGGACTGAGAAAAGCAGAAAAGCGAAATATCACGGAGGTTGAAGTGGAGACACTTGTGGGTGAGGTGGAGGCCCGAAAAGTAGTTTTGTTCGGCGATCACGGGATTGGGATCACTAACAACAAAAAGCAGAGTGAGTGGCAACATGTTGCTGCAGCAGTGAACTCTGTCAGTGGCACGACGTGCACAGTCATTTATATCCGTTGCTTACGCAACGGTTATAAATGACACCCCAGGGCATTTCTGGGAGAACACCCTGTGAACAACTTTGTCTGCTTGTGTGTGGTACCGATGGTCCTTTTCTTTCCACTGCTGAAACCCTGCTTGTGTGGCTCAAACTCTTGAAGTACCTCACCTAGTCAAATCTACTGGGCCCTTAGTCTTAATCTACCTACCGGGCTCCTAGTCACAATCTACCAGGCCCTTACGCCTCGTTTACACATACGTACATTCTCGTATGCGATTCAACCGTCTCCGACCGAAAGTCCATTCATTCCTATGTGATTCTCCGTAATGTCCGTTTTTCCTCCGAGACTCCTCCCCTCCGTAAAATTTCTGTCCGGTATGTCCGTAATATACGTTAAAAAAATTGAACTTTCGCCGTCGTTTTACGGAGATACCGTATGAATGTTTTTATGTTTTTCACAAAACTTGTAGGCTAAGTACCTGGCAGGCCAAACTCCTCGGCGATCTCTTTCCAAGCCTGGTTGGTTTGTTTTTATCTCTGCATATGTCGATCCTCATGTTCCAAAGTACCGGTCTCCTATCCGCTTATCCGGGGTCGGGTCGCGGGGGGAGCAGCTCAAGCAGGGGGCTCCAGACTTCCCTTTCCCGGGCCACATTGACCAACTCTGACGGGGGGATCCCGAGGCGTTCCTAGGCCAGTGTTGAGATATAATCTCTCCACCTAGTCCTGGTTCTTCCCCGAGGTCTCCAGGGAGACGCCAGCCACCCTTCTGAGAAAACTCATCTCGGCCGCTTGTACCCGCGATCTCGTCCTTTCGGTCATCACCCAGCCCTCATGACCATAGGTGAGGATGGGAACGAAGATCGCCCGGTAGATCGAGAGCTTTGCATGCGACTCAGCTCTCTTTTCGTTACAACGGTGCGGTAAAGCGAACGCAATACCGCCCCCGCTGCTCCGATTCTCCGGCCAATCTCACGCTCCATAGTACCCTCACTCGCGAACAAGACCCCGAGGCACTTGAACTCCTTCATCTTTTGTCCGTAAATAAAGTAATGCCCGTACGTAAAACACTAGCGACTCCTTCCGTAAATTTACGGAAGCACGGATACGAAAAACATACGTATGTGGAAACGAGGCGTTAGTCTAAAACTACCGGGCCCCTAATCTAAATCTACCAGGCCCTTAGTCTAGATCTACCTGGCCCCTAGTCTAGATCTACCTGGCCCCAAGTCTAAATCTACCGGGCCCTTAGTCTAAATCTATCGGGCCCTTAGTCTAAATCTATTGGACCTTTAGTAAATCTACCGGGCCCTTTCTCTAAATCATTGGTTCTCAAAGTGTGGCCTGCGGGCCAATGGCGGCCTGCAGAAACATTCCTGGCGGCCCGCAATGACATACAGATGTAAGTAAAAAAAAATATATATATATATATTTTTTTATTATTATATTAATATTAATTTAAACAAAAATAAATAAATATAAAGAGAAAAGTCGACTCTCTAGCTTTCAATTAAATCCTGTTACATTTGTTAGTTTTAATCCAACTGTACATTACTTTGAAAGGATGAACCTCAGTTTCGTGATTTAGACAAGACTATTGGACCTTTAGATTTTCGGTTTTCGGCCAAGAATTTTCATTTCGGTGCATCCCTAGTTTAACCTAAATTAAGAATATTATAGATTCTTATGAATTCTTTCTGCTTACCGTCCTACTCCTACTCGCTCTACCTAGGCGCCAGCCCTCACCTGAAGTACCCAGAGTACCTTCAGGATGTGAGAATAGTCTGATGCGTCTTATCTCTGGCTGTTTGTTGCATGTGTAAAAGGGCAATTCTGGGTCATCTCCGGACCTGATTCCCCGGATAATCTCAGGAGTTCCTCCTGAGTTCAGGGTTGAGAGGCTTGGAGGACACGAACCACCTACCGCCTGCCACCTGCTGGGTGCTTGCAAGGGAACATTTGAGATTCACAGCTTAGCCACAAGGTCTCCTTCATCTGCTCCGAAGTAGTTGGTGTCATAGACATTGTTGTTGTTTTGTGTTCATTGTTCGATTACTCTTATCAGCAAAAATGTATTACACAATACATTATTGATACAATGCACCACAGTGCCAAACATCAGTGGATACAAGGCTTAGGAAATAGAATGGGGGGAGATGGGTGGCCAGAAACACAGAAAGGCATTAAATATGATCAATCTCTGGGGCTCATTGGCTCGACCGCCAGAGGTGTCAAGTAACTAAGTACAAATACTTCGTTACCTTACTTAAGTAGAAATTTTGGGTATCTATACTTTACTGGAGTAATTATTTTTCACTTCTACTTCTTACATTTTCACGCACTTATCTGTACTTTCTACTCCTTACTTTTTAAAAATGGCCTCGTTACTCCTATTTAATTTCGGCTTGTTTTCATTCCTCCGAAAAAAACACAAACAAAATAACCTATCCAGATGATTCACGCCATCGGATAGAGTGAATTTGATTGGTTGGATGAGAATACAAACATATACCATTCTGACAGCCTATTGGTTTATACGCGATCCATGGCACCTGCGCATGACCAGAGCCCGTCTACATTCTCTGACATGACATAAATCGCGCCACATTCCAGCTACGAAATAGCAGACGTAGATGAGTGAAATGTCCCAACCAAGCACCAGTGAGGAGGTGGGTAGCCAAGAAGACCAGCCAACCCTTCTACATCCCTGGCCATACCTGGAAGATTTGAAGATTCTGAAGATTTTGAAATGGTTGGATGCAAAAACCACTCAGTTCTTACTCCTTACATATTACATTCCTGCAGCTAAGCTTGGATACATACATTTACATTCCCAATAAAGGCTTTTGATAACATACCTCTGAAATTTGACTTTTTGCACCATTCCAATACTTACAGGGAACTAGTCATCATATCTTCCGCTCCATGAAACACATGTTAATGCTCAGTAGTACACATATATGGTTCTTTAATGTATTTGCATTCTACTAATATGCGTTCATTTTCAATGGGCATTAATGTGTCTGAAACAGGTGCATCGCAATTTTTTCAACATTAACATTATAGTCATTAGATGGCCTTTAGAAAAATGTTTTTTGGGGGAAGTGGGGCAGTGTGCTATAGAGGTGGGCTGTGTGTGTGTCACTAATTCACGGATGGGATAAATGCAGAATTCCTTGATTCCAAATTCCTTGTATGTGTGAGCATACTTGGCAAAAAAGCTGATTGTAATTCTATAGGCCCCTGTGGCACGGCCTAAGCTTTTGTCCTTAATGGCATTTTTTCCCCTTGCATTACTTTTACTTTAATACTTTAAGTAGTTTTGAAACCAGTACTTTTATACTTTTACTTAAGTAAAAAGCTTGAGTTGATACTTCAACTTCTACAGAAGTATTTTTAAACGCTAGTATCTATACTTCTACTTGAGTAATGAATGTGAATACTTTTGACACCTCTGTCGACCGCTAGGGCTAACGAGGGATACCTTGCAGCGACCGGGTCTGATTCCCACCTGTATGCTACGTGTTCTTCTCTTTTCTAACCTGCTGTCAGGTCTCTCTTCACCGTCCTGTCAATAAAGTCCAAATGGGAGCATTGGTAGGAGACGGACTGTTCTTTAAACGCAGCACCTCCCGCTCACCCATGCGTCCCACTGGGCCCTTTCTCTACTTCTTATAGAGCAGAGTGAGGATCATTAGCACAAGGCCACTTTATTATCTTTTCAGCAAAACGCTGTTCACAGGGCTCTAGGAGGGAATAAATCCCCTCGTAAAACATCCAAATGAAAATGATCTAAAGACAATTAAAACAAAGAAGTAAGGAGGCATCACATCTCGCTCGCACTTCTAGGAACAGACATGGCAATAATCAAGAGACACAAGCTATCTGTCTGTCTGCACACAGACATACAGACGAGCTCTGTCAGGAGGACAGCGCACCCGCTGGTGAGTGTGGAGCTCTGATTGTACACACCCTTTCTTTGACTGGATCCTAACATGGCACCGATGAAGAGCTCACTGCACCACTGGTGCTCCCACACAGGGAGGGGGAAGAAGGGGAACACAGACACACACATGCACGCACAGCAATACTCACACATGCATGAAATAAATAGTTTACAAACATACTGTATGTAGCCATATATCCAGCTACTGGGCATGGAGTAGTTCAGAAAACCAGTAAGTAATTGTCGGGCCATCTTACTTTACATTGAGGGGATCTTGCTGATGCTTTTATCCAAAGCGACCATTCATTCACACATTAACACAGACGGCGGAGTAAGCCACGCAGGGCGACAGCCAGCTCGTCGGGAGCAGTTACAGTTAAGCGTCTTGCTCAAGGACACATCAACACTCAAATAGGAGGAGCCAGGGATCAACAGGGGGTCAACCTGGGTCAACCCACTATTCCTTCTGAGGTACTGCAGCCCTATTTCTCTTGCTTCTTCCTATTCAAAACATTTTCCGAATGTATTGGTGTCATTCATGTCTGTCTTACACTGGTCGCCTCTGTTATCCCCTGTAGGGGGGAGTTGCATGGAGATCCAAAAGTTGCATGGAGCAGCAACTCTATGAATGAGATGCGTTTTTTATCAATAATTGTGGGTTAAGACGGGGTGCCCATACTAGTTAACGTAGACTGTCCTGTGACAATATATATGTCACCTTTCAAACTGTCTACAATGTTATGGCTTGCCCAGCAGGGGGCAGCCTGGTCCTGACTGGAATGAGTTTGAGTCACAAACAGACATAGAAGACCTAGAGAAGGGAGATCCTTGGTGTGTGTGTGTGTCTCTATGACCTTTTAATCAGTGAGACAACACACACACACACACACACACACACACACACACACACCCACACACACACACACACGCCAGAAAAACAATAATCCGATTCCATGGGCTGTAGGAAGGGCGTGATTGGATTAGCTCTTATGTTGGTTTTATCGCCGTCTAAAGGTTGACGGCATATTGAGGTATGACAATCACTCATCTGAGACAATAGATTAAATAACCATGCCATGTCGATTTCCATATGTAAGGGTGCCACCAGCATTCGATATTTGTATGTGTGTGTGTGTGTTTGCATATATGCATGTGTATATATATGTATGTATGCATATATGTATGTATATATGTATGCATATATGTATGTGTATATATATATGTATATATGTATGTGTATATATATATGTATGTATATATATATATGTATGTATGTATGTATGTATCTGTATATATATATATGTATGTATATATATGCATATATATATATGTATGTATGTATGTATGTGTGTATATATATATATTATTATTTTGCAAGTAAGGTTGCCCCAACATTGGGGCAGTGTGTGTGTGTGTGTGTGTGTGTGCTGACAAAGAGGTCAGACTCGGATGAAAAAATATATATATTTTCGTCCAAGATAAGGTATCAAAGTGAACTGCAGGAAGGACACACTCACAAACAAACACAGGTCACACACACACACACACACACACACACACACACACACACACACACACACACACACACACACGCACACACACGCACACACACACACACACACACACACACACACATACACACACACAGGAGACGCACACGCACACACACACACACAGGAGTCTCACACACACACTAATGCTCAATGACATATTGTCATCTCTATTTACTAGGGATTACATCCTCGTCACACATTTACATTTCAAACTAACACCAGGACCGTCGTGAGAGAAACAATACCAAATATAACCGCAAGCGGTGATTAACAGGGTCCGAGCAAAATTAAAAGGCAAGAACAAACTAATGGAAGATATATCAATATAACATATAATTGTCATGTTTAAGGAAAGATGTTCCACGTATAAACCTGAACTGCATCCTCATTCACATGGTCAAAATGTCTATTGATAAGCACACAACATCCACAAAACTCAAAGAAAACTCATTTCTCAAGTGAATTAAGGGCTTTCTTCAAAGCATATACCTGAAAAGTCTTTGGAATTCTGGGGAAATTAAACGATTTGTAGTCAAGAACACTAACGGAAGAAATATAAATATGACAGTTAATAATGAGGGAAAATGGTTAACGAAGAAGTTCCCCTTAATGCCATACTGTGTCTTGGCAGTCTGATTCTTGGAAACTAATTAGCCGGAATGTTGATAACCTGATGAATTTCAGGTGCTGTTCAATGTTGTGTTTCTTAAATGAGTGGCAATGTGCATTATCCCGTTGAGCCACTGACATTCCTGAACAGCATGAAGCCTCATTCACATGGTGAAAATGTCGATTGATAAGCACACAACATCAAGAAAACTCCAAGCACACATTTCAGAAGAGAATCAAGGGCTTTCTTAAAAGAGTACAGATCTGAAAATGTGCACTGTTAATAGTATTCACCTAATGATAGCCGTATGGTAGTCATACAATAACAAAATGGTCATATAGGCAAAGTGGGTTGAGACTGTGGACGTTTGGCTTTTCTAAGAAATTGTGGGAAAAGTAAACATTGTTAGAGCAGAAGACCATTGTGAAAAAGATGCATCTGATTTTAGATTTTTATTTAGATTTTAGAGATTAATATGATGAAAGAAATTTGGGTCCAGGTCAATCTAGTAGGAGAAATAAGGCTAGTTCATAATTTTTCTTAATAGCGCCACCTTTCGATGCAGTACCACAATTTGGGTTTATGGGTAGTGGGGGGTATTGGCATCCACCTAATAATAGTCGTATGTTTTTTATACAATAACAAAATGGTCAAATAAGGAAAATGGGCTAACTGCTCCAACTTTATTGGCCAATATTTCTAAAATGGAACTAAATAAAACAAATTCTGTTCGATGATTTTTGTGAGGCTTGGTCTAAAGATTTTATGTGGCGATTTGGGTGAATTTTTGATTATTTTTGTAGCCTGTGAATCTTTTTTATCATGTTTAGCTTTAATATTTAATTGTAGGAAAAGTAAACATTTTTAGAGCAGAAGACCATTGTGAAAAAGATGCATCTGATTTAAGAGATTAATATTCTGAAAGAATTTTGAGTCTAGGACAATCTGGTAAGGAGAAATAATAATTCATGATTTTTTTCAATAGCGCCACCTTTGGGTGCAGTACCACTAATTTGGGTCTTTGGGTAGTGGGGGTTATGGTAACCATACCTGAAAATGTCAAGAGTTTTCGATTTATGGTATAGGTTGCAGTAGGACTTTTACTGAATTTGAGGGGAAAAAGAACGTTACAGAAACAATATGTGATTAAGCAACTTCGCTGCTTTGACCCCTGATTAAACAAGGTATTTCTCTCTAACTCCTTCGCTCTCTCTCTCCCTCACAGCATATTGAGAGATAACAGAGTGAGGCGAGCAGGGTCGGATGTTGGCTCTGGAGGTAGGAAGGTATTGTTATTTCTTCTATGCGGCAAAGCTCTCCTGCCAGCCCCCCCTCCCGAAACTTGTAGATTAGTCCTAGTCCACTACCCGGGGCCTGGTACATAAACTATACAGACCCATGGTCACGAGTGAGCCTGTGTTTGTTCTACGATCGGCCCCAAGGTTACTTACTCTCACACACATGGGAGACTTCTAGAGAAGGGATGGGTGGTTGGGAAAACATGCTTACCGGCCCAAAGAAATTAATGATTGTTGGCAGCTGAGCCCACAATAAACAACATGATTATAGACGTCAAAAAACTGTTCACAACCTCTGCTTAATAGATAGTTTGATAATGTCTAAATCAAATTAAAGTCGAAAGTGCCCCCTATCTGATCTGTCGGACAGTTCTCAAAGCTCAAACTAGAACAGAACTGGTAGGGTGAAATAAATGCTGTTCTCAGATCAGCCCGTAGACTGTGGTCAGCTAGCAGTCATATTGGTGATTTGGGTGGGAGACCTTGGTTAATCCTGCATCCCAGGTCCCACCAGGTAGCCTTTAGAATGCATTTCCATGGAGTTGTCCCGGTTTCTCAAATGTGTGCGTGCTCGCTCACAAATGAATATACTCTCACTCTGATGTATCTGAAAAGCTATTGGACCTTGGCTGCTGGCTTGTGTGTGTGGGTGTGTGGGTGTGTGTGTGTGTGTGTGTGTGTGTGTGTGTGTGTGTGTGTGTGTGTGTGTGTGTGTGTGTGTGTGTGTGTGTGTGTGTGTGTGCTCTGCAGTGGTACTGTACAGCTGATGTAATCTGTCATATACATAATGTATAAGGTACGATGGGCCAACTCCGTCTCTCTGGCTCAGCACAATGTCAGGAAGCCACACTTGGTGAACATGGTGGGAAGAGGGACATCATTTTGCTAAAATCTGTGCCAATCGGGGAGTGCGTTGGTGGGAGATGATGTCAGTGGTCTCTCTGTTCTCCTCCACTGGGGTCAGATCTTTGGTCTCTTCATGGACCTTGTGCAATGCTTAGTTCAGTGGCAATATTAAAAATGGATTCTTGTCTGAAGTTCTAGCCATAACCTGGCAGTGCCCAGACACTTTTATTAACAGCAGCGTTATTCTATTGTTTATGTTGTGTGATTGGGTGCTCTCAGCACATGGTTTTATGGCCAGATCCCTGCCTCGCTCGTAAAACGATGTGGTCCAAAAGCGTTGGACCACAATGCCTATTGATTTTCTTCTTATTTCTGTCAGTTTGGCTCTCTGCTCCTTCAGCCCTCTTCAGGCCCTCTCCTCCACCGTTCTTGCCTCTGCTTCCTCCACCACATTAGAGGGAGCAATAGATGGGCTATATGTTTGCTGTTAGCTTAGAGCTTCTCTCCCTTCTCCCCCTATTCTTCCTTCTCATCTCTCCTTTCTCCTTCTCACTCCTCCTCCTCAGCCTGTCATTTCCCGTGCCCCCCAGCCTCCCTCATTAGTAGGTCCTTCCTAATCATCTGTAAGTGCAACCCCACACCAACAGGCCATACACACACACACACACACACACACACACACACACCTCTGGTCTATAAATTCCATAATAAGGAGAGAAAAGTATTCATCACTCACAGTGGATGGCTGTGGGTCTGTTTGTTGTTGATTTACACTTTAATAGGAGGGTAAAGCAAGCTCCATTCTAAAGAAAGAGTGTGTTTGTGTGTCATTGACAGGACATTAAATGTGTGTTTATGGGGTCAAGTAATCATAACCAGCAATAAACCTCAGAGCGCCCTGATTGTAAGTGATGGTCTTTGAACATGATCTTGTTGTTGTGATGGGTCTCCCCTTAAAGACACAGGCACCAGTCATGGCTTGGTGCAGCTGTGTGGGTCCACTGCAGTGGTGCTGTGTCTAACTGTGTTTGTGTGATCTATTCCTCTAGGGTCAGGGTATCCTTGGGTCCTGGAGGCCCCAGCTCGGGACTTTATATCTGGTAAAGATAAACTGGTCTGTGACCCCCTCCCCCCCAACCTACATGCCCAGCCCCGCCCCCCAACCCTCCCACCCTGTCAGCTTCTTAATGTCCTACATTAATATCCCCATCATTAATATCTCAACAAGCAATGTTCCAGCTTTGTGAAGTGTTACTAGAGGACCATTCTCCTTGGTCGACTCAGTGTGTGTGTGTGTGTGTGTGTGTGTGTGTGTGTGTGTGTGTGTGTGTGTGTGTGTGTGTGTGTGTGTGTGTGTGTGTGTGTGTGTGTGTGTGTGTGTGTGTGTGTGTGTGTGTGTGTGTGTGTGTTTGTTGGACTAATGCCATCATTAATATCTCAACAAGCAATTTTCCACACACACATTATTGTGTGTGAGTGTGTGTGTGCGCAGGAGTATGTGTGTTTTCGCTGCTTCATTTTGCGTCCACTAGCCCTGACCGTGCAGTGTGTGTCTTTCCTGCTGGCTGCATTAATGAAGCACACAGACTCTGTAATGTATGAGTTGGTTTGGCAGAAACCTCACCAGCCCAGCCTTTCTTACTACTCGCCACAGGCGTTAATGGAAAGTCATAAACTGCCTGGTGTGTGTGTGTGTGTGTGTGTGTGTGTGTGTGTGTGTGTGTGTGTGTGTGTGTGTGTGTGTCGGGGGGGGGGGGGGGGGTTGTCTGATTATGCAGTGCAAGCTGTAGAGGACCGCGTTGATCAATGTCTTGCCTCTTGCTTAGAAAACAGACAAACAACACACACACAAACAAATACACATACACATACACATTCTCATACATGCACCCACGCACACACAACCACACACACATACACATACACACACACACATATAAACACACACACACACATCAATGTTTTTATCAGTCATTGCCAGCTCTCTGTTTGTGTGTTTGGGTATGTCTGTGTTGGTTGTGTGAGTCCTCTATATTTGTGTTGCTTTCTATAATTGAGTTAGAAAGATGTCGGCCCTGGATTATTGAGGCCTGTGTTCCAATCCCTCTGTTTTCACAGGGTGAACATCAGGCTGGGGTTGCGTTTTCACTGCACATATTTGTTATGTGTTGCGGAATACTATTGAATCCACAATGGAACTGCAGCGGGTGCAAACTCGCAACGATACATGCATCGCTGTAGAAATTAATTTGCGCTGGGTGCAAGATAGACAGAGCTATAAGCCAAAAACAGCTTGCTCAAGGGCCAGGGGTCTCATTTATAGCCGTTGCGTACCCACAAAACGGGGCTGAAATTGGCGTAAAACCAACTTGACGGGAAAATGTGCGCAGCCCTAAGCAAACTCTGACCCATGCGTACGCATGGTTTGGAGGAAAAGGAGAATTTGCGACACAGATGGTGTGGTGGTGAACTGAAGTCAGACCGAAAAATTGTAGAGTGAGAAGAACGATTATGTTTTATCATCGCCCTTCATAAATTTAATTTCAACCCGTATCATGCGTTAAATCCTAATCAGAATAATTTAAGTGAACTGCGTTATTTCTCAGTTATAACTCCAGTAACATCACCTTAGAATATAAATAAAAAAAAAATCTCTATATTTAATCCCGTC